>NC_091988.1:54306710-54426788 GCF_044704955.1 Pristiophorus japonicus
GATAAATTGAGAGAATGGCAATTGTGAAGATTTTCAATCCTTGATTTTGTTTGTGTTGGACAATTGTACGAATAGTGTTTGATGATTGATATTTGTAATGAAGGAAATAAGCACAGCACAATTTCTGTCTTTTTATGAGAAAATGTAGCACAGGAGGACATGGGCTCTTTGAACCTCATGGTCCAGGGAGGAATTGTGTTCTCGGTGATGGTGTTTGCTTTAGTTTAGCCTGTCTCAGTTGCATTTTATTGCAGAGCTTCTAGATAAATTCAGAGTTAGCTTTCACCAGGAGTCAGCATACAAAGTCGTCTTGGGATGAGAAGGATAAGGAGATGTATAGTTGAGCTGAAAATGTTTTTTTTCAGCAAATGAAGATGCTTTGGTTTTCAATGTGGGGAGATGAGATCTGCGTCATAAATCTACAGCCTACGTTATAATGGAATTGAAATGCATCCTCAGTTCATTTTACCTTTATTAATCCAGTTTCTAGAACTTCAGACGGTAAATTCTTAGTTAAACGTTCTTTATCTTCTCTCCCCATGTGAGTCTGAGGATAATTAACCCTTTAAAACTAAAAAAAACTTCGGTTGCAAGTGATAGTAACAAACTACACAGTTTGTTATAAAATGTAAGTTATGATGTGATGGGCCTTCTACCTTCCTTTATAACTATGTTTCTATGAGGCCGAACAATAAATCGCTGTAAATTCAACGCTCCACCGCGTCACCAGGAAGCCAAATCTTGTGTCTTTAAAAAAACGATCTCCAGACCAAGAATCCTGATTGCGAGTCCTAACTTTGTATCTAAAATATTGCTTTGAACGCAGATCTTTTCTTCAATAGTAAACTGCATAATAACTCAATTTTCTTGTCGTGTAAAATGATCCTGATAATCCATAACCCTAAACTCTGACCCAGTTATTTACCCTTAAATCTGCACAGAGGTAACTTGTGCCGTGGGTGTGTGTGTGAGCGAGAGAAGGGGGTGGGGGAAGGGTTGGTAGTCTGCTCTTACTGTGTGTTGGTTTTGTCTCAAGGTTTTTTAAGGTTGGTCTTCGAATGGTTATTTGAAAGTTATTTGGTTTTAATATCGAATTTCTTGGAAATTGTTTCAGTAATAATCGAAGGTAAGAATGTGCATTAACACAAGAGATTTAACGTGGAACCGTGCTTATTTTTTCAGAGCAAATATTATCAGGATCTACGAAAGATTTAGATTAATAGTATATATATGATTTTTTTTCTTGTATTAACTTCCAAAGCTATATCTGATTTACTGCTTTATTTAAAGTAATTTAATCCATATAAGCGGTCGTGAAAGCATAAAATCGATTATTAGGACCCTGCGTTGTAATCACAGAATTAAAAAAGACAGAAAACAGGTTAGTGTTGTGATCTTTTTGTAGAACTAGTTTATTGGCTAGATAGAATCCTGCTCTTTACTGGAACAAGCTTGCTAAATTCGGCGTTAGCGGAAATTGAGTCTGAGGCTTTGAAGTTGGGGCAAGGCCCGGTATGTCTGGGAAGCCAGGATTGCACTTCAGGGGCCTCAGTCAAATGTTTGGCGCTGAACAGTCGATACAACACTTGTACTGGTCTTCTGTTTCCTCGGATAAGGATGGTAAAAGTGGTTTTGTTCCGTTTATTTTGTTATATAGAGGTCAGTGGTGAATTCTCCCATATTGTATTTTTAATGAGAAAGGGGGAGGGGTAGAGCAACCACGTACTGCATACTGAAATAGAAATGCTCTGTATAATATATTTTTAAATCATGTTGCCTGTTTCTGGTGCATTTTTACCATCTTACAATCACCTTGTGAAGTTTTAAGATTACTATTCTGAAACCAGCGATTCGTTTTCACAAGGACGAGTCCGAGAATTCCTGTACAAGAGCCAGGGGTGGGGGGAGGGGACTGATTTTAAATCAAGCTTCATCAGTCCCAGTACTTCGACAGATCCAAGGCTCAAAATATTGGTGTTACCAAAAATATTTTTATTTGCTGATTGGAGTTTGAGTGAGGGGAAATAAAAAAAACATAAATGATTGATATTTTGGGAGTTAAACGATCTTTTTGCATAGCAGTTCAGTGGGTTGCACTTGCAGCTTTTCAAACCTGGGTTTTTAAGCAGAAGCTAGCAATCCGCGTAAGAATATGCGATTTAGCAAGAAGATTCGTATTTGATACTAACAAAAGTACAGATTGTTCAGGAGTCCATATTGGGTAATATACTAAGATTTGTAAGATTAAAAACGCTTTGCGTTTTATTTAAAATTATTACACATCGTGTTGTTTCATTCACTTCTTGATCTATTGCTCGAAAGTATTGTGCAATTAGAGGCTTTTTGGCCGCTTTTTATGACTCTGGCCCAAGGAAAAAAAATAAAATTCGAAATGAGATTAGGTCTGAATGACTCTCGCACATCCTTTAAACTGTGCGTGTTCTAAAACTATAGATTACAAATGTTAACATTGAGCAAACTAGCGATTCTTCATTTATTAGTGATTTATTCCATTTATAGGTGACGAGAAAGTGCAAAAGAGACCTAAGTGAATGGCTTTGTGGCTACGGGACAATCCCTGCCTGTAGCTACTTAGAGATTGTGTGTTGCAGTTTAGGATGTGGGGGAGGGGAAGGAGCGCCCGTGTAGAATGCCACTTCATTGATATACTGTAGTGAACGTTGCGATGCATTTCTTCAAGTCACGGGTTGAAATTGCTCCCGGGACTAAAATGTTTTTGGCAGATTTGCACAGTTTAGGCAATATTTTATGGTGTTAGGAAATCAACTTGAATGTGTAACTAATCAGTATCTGAAATATTTCTGAATGTTTCTCTTCACAATCCTTGTGTGGGTTGTTAAAGCTTTCAGTGAACCTGTGACGTGTCTATATATATATATATACACGAAATAACATTTTATATATTTTAACAAAGTTGCTAAAGTAAATAGCTGCGTGGGAGAAGTTGGCTAATGCCTGCAGTGAAATTTGATCTTGCATGAAGTTCCCAAGAATATTAATGAATAGGCAGATGGTCGTGCTGTGTTGGTCTGAGTGAAGACTTTGTTTAAATTTTGGCCACTCGAATAAAAAAATGGTGCTGCTTCTCGCACATTAAACCTCAAATGCTAAATACATTCTGCAAGTTTGTGCATTATCGCCGTTTCAAACATTGCTGTTTTTGTTTGAGCTTTAGTGAGCAGACTTGACGCATTGGATCTTAGGAAATGGCTCCATGCATTGTAGAGGATGCGAGTAGATTCGCAGATGACTAAAAGGCAAATTGCATAGGAGGTGCGGCAACTTGAACAAAAAAAATAATTTCACCTGAATACAAATAGGGGATTTTAAAATGATAGGCTACCACATTTGTACTTTTGTAGGGCAATGATTCCTTATCGGTAGCGGCCCGCATGAAGCCTGGGGCTGGAGTGCTTGATTGCCCAGCTTAAGTTACACGGATCTTGGCTGACAAAGCTTCTACAATTCGCGCTATTTTTTTCATTAACGAAATGGTTCCTAGTGTTTTTTTCAATCAGTACGATATCTAAAGTGATTATAGTATAGGATCTTGCCTTTTAAAAATGTGATTTGAGAAGTTCTATTAAGGTTTAATCAGAGGTTAAATATTTAGGAGTAAGAGAGTTGGATATTACGAAATCGTGCTGTAATAAGCCCGAGTAGGCCTTTTGTGAAAATGGCTGCTGTTGCCTGTGATCTGGCTGCATGGGTGGTTTCTCTGTCCTGTAGCTGGCCTTTATTTACTATGTAAAGAACGCTGCGAAGAACCTTTTGTGTAATTTTCCGCAATATCCACCTAATTAAGTTGTATGGTATTGACACATTTAAAAAATAAAATAAGTAAATATTTGCAAAAGGCTGCTTATTGTAACACTGGTTTTGTATTCAGTTAGTATTCCTCAAGCCCAATATTCCTATGTCGAGCCTCAGTAATTGTATTTTATTGGAAATGTAATGGGAGGTGAAGAATTAAGCGTTGCAAGTGCTAAACCTTTTATTCACCTAAGTGCGAATATTATGTACAAATCTAAACGGTAGTTGCTCCCGAGTTTTATTTCGAAATTCTGAAGCCTTTTGTCTCCACAGGTTTTGTACACGGCACAGCGTTTGGTAAAGAAAGAAATGGGGAGGGGAAAAAACACACATGGAAGTGGAATTTTCTGAAATTGTGCTGCATTGGTATCCCCCCACAGCTGGCTCCTAATTGCTTTTATAGTAGTAACTGGAATTGCAGCAAAAGGATAATTGTCATTGGGGATTTTTTTCCTTGTGCGTTTCCGATTGACTGCTAATTTAATGGATAAAGTCTGGGATTATAGACATGTCCGCAGTCTAGAGCAGGGCTTGCTAAGAGGCAAGGCCAGCACCTCCACTGCTAATGCAACCTAAACTCAAGGCAGCCATTTTCCTAATTTCAGCCCACAAAATATATTCACTGTACTACATTTTTTTTGCTAATTGAGGCAAGGCTTATAAAAACCTTACATACAATTTGCAAGGTTAGACTTAAAAAAAATCTAACAAAATATCTGTGAGAAGGTATTGCTCGTAAGTTTATTTAATAACTATCGTGCTTAATAAATATGGTACTGATGGAACTAGTTTGATTCTCTCGGCAGTACATGTTTAGAAATTACTTTGTAATGGACTGGAAGACATTTCGTATGAGTTTAGACGTTTGTATCATGGCGCATTAACAGACTACAGTCGTTGTAACGTTAGGTAATTAGTTCAAGTTGCATTTCTCTTATCCTCGAGAAGGATTTATGGCGAGATATGGAAACGAAGCCCTTTGGCTCCATTTTCTTCAGGGGTTGGAGTGATCCCAATACGAATTCCCCCTTTATCAAGCGATCGACGGCTTGGATTTTGATTGGCTGATCGCATTAATGAAACGCACAGAGTAAAAATTGCAAAGAGAAAGCAATCAATTCAAAATTGACGATAAATCACAGAGCTACAACTTGTTTTGTGATTAGGGGATTCTGGCAGATAATTTTCAATAAAGTGGTGTCTAGTTAAACATAGGTTCGACTGATAGTGAAACACCGGAAATCGTTGTTTGAAATACTGGAAGGCTTACTCCATGTATTCAAATAAAATCAGCACACCTCCTTTTTTCGATAACCTTACATCCAAAGATCTACTTAGATGTTTGCTTCGATTCGACGCTGCGCGACCCATGTGTTGCAAAGTGCAAAACAAGAGTATCTTTTAAATTGCAGTCTTTAATAGTCGTTCGCTAACTGCCCTGCTGCAGTCAAGTAGATGTCATATTGCAAGGTTTGTGGTTGCCAGAGCTGTCACCAATGGCGGGTTGCCCACCGCCTCCCACCACTCCTGTCTGCAACCCTGTGCTTGTCCAATATGTTTGATAGAAATGCCTTACCAGAAGTAACTGAGGCACTTTAAAGAGAAATGGAGCTGACACCGACAGAAACAAAAACACCGCCGTCATTTCCAAGGCTGTCTAAATTAAATCGTGATTTCTCGAATATCACTGGCAACAATTCTGCTCTAATATATCTAATTAGCTAAGGGAGTCGTGAGAAATTAACAGGACAGAAGGGGAGCTCTGGGCAGCCTTGAATTCGGGACGCCATTTTTGACAGGGATGTGTGCACGTACACAAAACGCAAATCGATATGGTTTTATACAAAAATGGATGTTGGAGGGGGAAAGTGCACTTCACGCTTTGGATTTGCCGGTGCCATTGCAACCAAGGAGAGGAATGCAGGGCGTGCGATTGCTGAAACAGCCTGTGCCTGGAGGTGGATTAATGCGCTCCAAGAGATTGCATCATCCCCGCTCCCACTGGGCCTTTAAAACCTTTTCCAGCTGTAAAGTAGCCAAAAATAAACCAATAATGAAACAGCACAAACACAGGCTGCTGATTCTATTGTAAGCATTCTTGCAGCAGGTAAAAATGTATAAAGGAATTGTAGTGAGCAGTGCCCGCCCGCCTGCCTTCATTTCAAACCCATCGCAGCTATCGGATTACTTTAATTTTTTTCTGGTTTTAAAAATCATCACTTAATGGTTGTCAGATTTAACTTATATAAAATAACTGCAAGGAACTAATTACAGATATACCATCCTATCATTTGTAATTCACCCTGATGCAATTAGTCTGACGGCGCATTCACACGCTATCCATTCAGGTCGAAGGGAACGGCTCCAGTTTGCTTTGAGTTTGGAGGGACAGATCATACTTGCACTTCCCAAACCCGAGCTGAGTTGGTAGAGAATCGTTAACATTGTGACAGCATGTTTGCGTGGTGACGTTACGGCACATGCGCACAAAACAGCAGTTAATTTTGTAGCCATTAAAAAAAATATTTCTAAAATCCTCCCTGGGAGGGACAACCAATTGTGGGGGACCATTTTAGACGATGTTTTTCTCTCACCTGTCCTGAACTGTAGGAGACTACATTTATACAGTATGGTTTAACATCTGCATTCTCCGACTGAAACCACCCAAGTGCAAAGTCGTGTGTGGAGATTTATTCAGTCACACCCTGTTTACAGAGCCTCTTTAGCATTGCGGGAGGCGGGGAACCGCTAAAAGATGGCCTGTGACTGTATCCTGAAAGAGTGCAGTAAATCCAGACCAGTGTCAAAGAAAATGAGTTTCTAAAAAAAAATGTTCCCTTCCACACCTCTGTCATTGTACACCATTCCCAGGCGGAAAAGGGAGTTGAGGTGATCTCACCCTCTACCAGTGTTGCTGTGTAAATGACTATTGCAAGATGTGCCAGGGCAGTCCAAGTTGACTCGTCCTGTATTTAAATAAAATCGCCCCTCCCTCTTCTGTGTAGAAGTGTTTTACCCATTTTTAGTACTTGCCTTTTCAGTGTTTTCAGCAATTTCCCTGTTGTGCATGTAATCAGAAGAACTGTATAATTGTGCCTATAGAAACGTCAACTTGTTTTTTTTAAATTGAGAAACCTTACAAGACGTCACGAAGGTTGGGAAAAAAGTAGGATAAGAAAAGATAAATCGAGGGGTCATTATCATCATAGGCAGTTCCTCGAAATTGAGGAAGACTTGCTTCCACTCTCAAAGTGAGTTCTCAGATGACTACAGTCCAATGCGGGAATTACAGTCTGTTTCACAGATGGGGCAGACAGTGGTTGAAGGAAAAGGGTGGGTGGGGAGTTTGGTTTGCCGCACACTCCTTCTGCTGTCTGCGCTTGTTTTCTGCATGCTCTCGGTGACGAGACTCGAGGTGCTCAGAGCCCTCCCGGATGCTCTTCCATCACTTAAGGCGGTCTTTGGCCAGGGACTCCCAGGTGTCGGTGGGGATGTTGCATTTTATCAAGGAGGCTTTGAGGGTGTCCTTGAAACGTTTTCTCTGCCCACCTGGGGCTGTGATTTTGCAACACTAAGCTTGGATTTTAAAAGTCTGTACGTTGTAGTTGTAAGGGAAGACTGACCAAGGCAAGAAGGTTCATTGTTTTGAGGACCTGGGAAAGAATGAATTTGAGGTGATGTTGGATGAGTCTTGATTACTCGAGGGGCCGAATGACCTCCTGCTCCTATGTCTTATGTTATATTAAGATGGTCAAAGGTCCTTGCACACTTACTGTTCATCTAAAATGTGCAGAATTACTTATGATGATACAGAGAAGGAAAGAGAACCTAATGGTATATTTGAAGCTTCGAAGGAACGAGAGGGGGAATTTCAATGGGGAACTGGTCATAGGAGAATTAAAAAAAATAGGAAGCTTGTGACTGGGAGAAAAAGGTTGGAGGCTAGAAGTGAGAGAAGGATCACCTGTCAGAGAGCTAGTTTTTACTTGTTTCCTTTTTCACAAGCATGGGATAGCTGTTGGAATAGCTTCCCCCAGATGCGGGAGTAATATTCAAAGGTTGTTCTGTGGCACCCATATTGCGTTAGAAGCTAATATCTTTTGGAATTTTTGTACTCCGTCTTATTTCAGAATAAAAATATTTTTAACACTGGTTACTGGAATTTCAATGCACTTCTATATGTTCTTTCAGAGAATTGTGTGGGTCCTGTACTCATGACTTTCCTGGTGACGTGTATGGACATTGCAGTAGCCATGAGAAAATGTGTCACTACATTATATGGGCTAAGACTCTTAGATAGATGGCCAAAATAATAATTGGGCTGAACCCCGTGGAAGCCAGCAAGTTTCATCAGCTGTGTAGTGGTATGTGTGGATTTAAAACTAGTTAATCTCTGATCTCAATACACTTTCTATATTTTACATTTGGGGAGAAAAATCTTAAATGTCGCTAATAAAATTCTGCTGGACCCCTCTGTTCATCTAAATTGTTCCATTGGATGCTATCAGGCTAACCTCCTATTTCTCATCTATATGTTACCCCTTGGCGACATCCGAAAATACAGCGTCAGTTTTCACATGTACGCTGATGACACCCAGCTCTATCTCATGATCACTTCTCTCGGCCCCTCCACGGTCTCCAAATTGTCAGACTGTTTGTCCGACATCCAGTTCTGGATGAGCAAAAATGTTCTCCAATTGAATATCGGGAAGAGTGAAGCCATTGTTTTCGGTCCCGCCACAAACTCTGTTCCCCAGCCACTGATTCCATCCTTTTCATCAACTTCTGTCTGAGGCTGAACCAGACTGTTCTCAACCTTGGTGTCAGATTGGACCCTAAAATGAGCTTTCGACCACTAACTGTTGCATAACTAAGACCGCCTATTTCCACATCCGTAACATCGCCCTTCTCCACCCTTGCCTCAGCTCATCCGCTGCTGAAGCCCTCCATCATACCTTTGTTACCTCTACACTCGACTATGCCAACGCACTTAAGGCTGGCCTCCCCTTTTCTACCCTACGTAAACTAGTGGTGATCCAAAATTCGACTGCCTGTGACCTAACTCGCACCAAGTCCCGCGCACCCATCACTCCTGTGCATGCTGACTTACATGTGCTTTCGGTTAAGCAATGCCTCGATTTCAAAATTCTCATCCTTGTTTTCAAATCCCTCCATGGCCTCGCTCCTCCCTATCTCTGTAATCTCCTCCAGTCCTACACCCTCCGAGATGGCTGCGCTTCTCTTAATTCTGCCCTCCTGAGCATCCCTGATTATAATCACTCAACCATCAGTGGCCATGCCTTCTGCTTCCTAGGCCCTAAGCTCTGAAATTCCCTGCCTAAACCTCTCCTTTCTTTCCTCCTTCAAGACGCTCCTTAAAACCTACTACTGACCAAGCTTTTGGTCACCTGCCCTAATTTCTCTTCATGCGGCTCGGTGTCAATTTTAAAAATCTCATAATACTCCTGTGAAGCAGCTTGGGACGTTTCACTACGTTAAAGGCGCTATATAAATATAAGTTGTAGTTGAGAGCACAAGTGAAACTTAGTATACTATGTGTGACCTGAGATACACAGGTCTTGTGCAGCCTGAAGGGAAATCTGATTGATTCGCTAAGGCTAGCCACTTGGAAGCGATTGTAAAAGCGGGTCCTTGAGGGTGGTGTCTGTACTTAATCCCAGTAGGTTTAGCTTCGGGTTGCAGCTGGCTGCGCGAGACATTTCTGGCATCAGTAATGCTAGTACGGATCTCATAGTATAAAAGCAGCTTGAAATTTTGGTCTGTAGCCTTACTGAAGACCTGGTTTTATTTTTTTAAATGGGCTTTCCTGGTTGCCAGATTTAGTGCATTCAGCAATTTTGCATTATAGTTGCTGTTGTATGTGTGAGGTCTGCAAGTCAGGAACACCTTTCTAAGGTCAATATACATGCAGCTATTAGTTTTTCAATGATAGATGAGTAATAGTGTGGTGCTAGAGGCAACTGTGGGTGTTCTGAGTTGTGGCCCCAGTAGTTGCTGAGAACAGAGAATTGAAGAAATTATACTGTGGGGATAATGGGCAAATCAAGGATTTTCCTGATCCACTGTGTGATGGTTAACTCTCGATTTGAACATATGCAGATAGGGATCAAGAGTTCTGGACAATAATACTATTTGAAATAACCAATTGTATTCTTTGCTCACATGTTCACCTAGTAAATATGTTGAAGTGCAGCAACTGAAGGTTTTGTATTTCTGTCATAAATGGAACATTTGGCTACTGTAATCCACTCTTCTGGTGATGTGGTCAAATCTTGAGGAGGACCACTGGCTTGGTCACTCACCTCTATGATTATAGATGATGGACTTGCCACTGAAGGCTATCTTTCTTCACTTGCCTGGTTAGCTTTGTACTGAGTTTAGGAGGGCAATATATGTATTTTTCAGCTTGTCTAACTACATTCATTGATTGTAGGTATTGTGGAACACTGACATTGCTAACAATGACACATAGGTTCAGACTATTATTTGTTTTTTCAGCCATGTTTACCATTATTTGCCTATTGTTTACCAAGTTAAGGAGCTGGAAGTTTGCAACTGACTATCTTGTTACCATTGTTAAGAGCAGGGAGGGTGATGCATTGAAAAGTGTTAGATTAATTTGACAAAACTGAAGGTGTACAGAATTTTAAGCATTCCAATCTTCATAAATGATTCACTATTTTCCAAATTTTTAAGAATTTGCAGTTATTTATATTGAACACTTTACAGTTTCTATAATCCAGGCCTGCCATGTTACGTTCTAGTTGCTGTATTAACTCAGATTATTGAATTTATTTGTTAGTTTTTTTTGATCTTGGTAATATTGAATCAGTTTTATTCACAAAATGTCACAATTGTGTATACAAAAATCAAAGGGAGCACAAATAGAAATCTTACGCAGTGTTATTCTAATTAGAATTTTTCACATTTGTGTTGGTGAAAAGATTAATGGCTATGTTAAACCTTGCCTTTCTTGTAACATTCGAATGAGAAAAGACATGGGGCTGGATTTTCGGTTGGAGACTTCTTCGGGTGCTAATGGCGGCGGGTCGGTAAATTTTGCACCAGAAATGGTTTGCGATGGCAGCCAAAAAAATTTGGTTGCTGCGCCCTGAGAGTGGAGTGGAGCGCTAAGGGAAGCGTTCCATAAAGCTCTTGGGGCGCTAGGCCGGGTGAGCAACTGAAAATCCATTGCTGAAGAGCCGGCTTCGGAGCACCCTAAGAGAGGCCTCCCTGCAAAAAGAGAATATCAGGACAAAAAACACAAACATTCCAGATAAAGTACTCCCCGCAAATAAAGATGAATCGCGAAAAAAACCTAATGGAATATCAATTTCTTTAACCTTTTTCAATCATTCCTTCCTTTAACGCCCCGGAACAGCTCTGACCACCAGCTTTCTCTGGCGGCCGCACTATGGAGTGCTACGTGTGCTGCTCCAAGAAAATATTGCATCGCCGTTGAAACTGAGGGCGAGATGTTCCGGGCTGCCGTAAAACCAGCACCAAATTTCCCGGTGGGGCGCTGGAAGCTGGTTGCCTGGGCGCTAAGCATTTCGTGACCCATTACCGCCTTCTGGGGCACTAACAGAGGCATAATCCAAATGAAAATCCAGCTCCCAATGTTTTATTGGCACTTGGTCAATAAACTGTGCTGCTTGATTCAGAGTCAGTAATTCTGCACATTTCATATGAACAGTAAGTGTGCAAGGATCTTTGACCGTCTTAATACAAGAACATAAGAAATAGGAGCAGGAGTAGGCCATTTGGCCCCTCGAGCCTTCTACACCATTCAATAAGATCACGGCTGATCATCTACCTTAAAACCACTTTCCTGCAATATAATTGGAACCATATCAAGATATCCGATTGAAAGGTTATTTCTTTTTCTCTTTTCCCCTTCGCCCCAGTTAATATACTACAGAGTACATATTAGAAAGAGTTTAGGGAAATGTCTGGTGGTGCTATAAATCTTTTCAATGTTTTACATGTAAGATAATTTCCAAATTGGAGGCTCATCCCAGTACACAAGTATTTTGTATCAGTTTTTACGGTAGAGGACACTAACAATATTCCAACAGTGGATAGTCAAGGGGCTATAGGGGGGCAGGAACTTAACACAATCACAACCACTAAGGAGGCAGTGCTGAGTAAGATAATGGGACTAAAGGCAGATAAATCCCCTGGACCTGATGGCTTGCATCCTAGGGTCTTAAGAGAAGTAGTGGCAGGGATTGTGGATGCAATTTACCAAAATTGTCTGGATTCTGGGGAGGTCCCAGCAGATTGGAAAACTGTATTTAAAAAAAGGAGGCAGATAAAAAGTAGGAAACTATAGACCAGTTAGCCTAATATCTACGGTTGGTAAAATGTTGGAGTCCATTATTAAAGAAACAGTAACAGGACATTTGGAAAAACAAAATTTGGTTAGACAAAGTCAGCATGGATTTATGAAGGGGAAGTCATGTTTGACAAATTTGCTGGAATTCTTTGAGGATGTAACGAACAGGGTGGATAAAAGGGAATCAGTGGATGTAGTGTATTTGGACTTCCAGAAGGCATTTGACAAGGTGCCACACAAAAGGTTACTGCACAAGATAAAAGTTCACAGGGTTGTGGAGTAATATATTAGCATGGATAGAAGATTGGCTGAAAAACAGAAAACAGAGAATCGGGATAAATGGTTCATTCTCTGATTGGCAATCAGTAACGAGTGGGGTGCCACAGGGATCAGTGCTGGGACCCCAACTATTTACAATCTATATTAACGACTTGGAAGAGGGGACTGAGTGTAACGTAGCTAAGTTTGCTGACGATACAAAGATGGGAGGAAGGGCAATGTGTGAGGAGGACATAAAGAGGCTGCAGGAGGACATAGGCTAAGTGAGTGCACAAGAATTTGGCAGATGGAGCATAATGTTGGAAAGTGTGAGGTCATGCACTTTGGCAGAAAAAAAATCAAAGAGCAAGTTATTATTTAAATGGAGAAAGATTGCAAAGTGCTGCAGTACAGCGGGACCTAGGGGTACTTGTGCATGTAACACAAAAGGATAGTATTCAGGTACAGCAAGTGATCAGGAAAGCCAAGGGAATCTTGGCCTTTATTGCAGAGGGGATGGAGTAAAAAAGCAGGGAAGTCTTGTTACAGCTGTACATGGTATTGGTGAGGCTATACCTGGAATACTGCGTG
Organism: Pristiophorus japonicus; assembly: GCF_044704955.1. NCBI lineage: Eukaryota > Metazoa > Chordata > Chondrichthyes > Pristiophoridae > Pristiophorus > Pristiophorus japonicus. The sequence continues at coordinate 54,319,753 of NC_091988.1, forward strand.
CAGTTTTGGTTTCCATATTTATGAAAGGATATACTTGCTTTGGAGGCAGTTCAGAGAAGGTTCACTAGGTTGATCCCGGGGATGAGTGGGTTGATTTATGAGGAAAGGTTGCGGAGATTGGGCCTCTACTCATTGGAATTCAGAAGAATGAGAGGTGATCTTATAGAAACATATAACATTATGAGGGGGCATGACAAGGTGGATGCAGAGAGGATATTTCCACTGGTGGGGGAGACTAGAACTACAGGGCATGATCTTAGAATAAGGGGCTGCCCATTTCGAACTGAGATGTGCAGAAATTTCTTCTTTGAGTGTTGTGAATCTGTGGAATTCGCTGCCTCAGAGAGCTGTGGAAGCTGGGACATTGAATAAATTTAAGACAGAAATAGAGAGTTTCTTAAACGATAAGGGGATAAGAGGTTATGGGGAGCGGGCAGGGAAGTGGAGCTGAGTCCATGATCAGATCAGTCATGATCTTATTGAATGGCAGAGCAGGCTTGAGGGGCCTTATGGCCTACTCCTGTTGTTATTTCTTATGTATGTTCTCCCTTGTGAGGAGTATGTTTATGAGCATTTACCAGGAACACTTATCTGAATTTCACCAGCATTTACTTTGCCAAACTCTGTCATTAGACCAGCTGCTGAATTGCTGCAGCAATCATAATTTCTAAAAATAGGGTCATATACATGAGAGAGATTGCTTTGGGTTTCATTTTATTTTGCTAGTAAATGGAAACATTATTTCGTGGAAGGAACTAAAGTCCCCAAAGTAAAATGTGGATTGATTGTGCACAATATATCGTTTAGCAGTAGTCTTAAAATTATCTTATATTTCTTTAGATATTGAAATCATTTAGAATGTTTTAAAGCCTGCTGTGTACAGGTACTCAATTTTGAAAAGGTAGAAAATACTGCTAGGGTCACAGCCCCAAAAGTTCTTTGGAGTGTAAACTGAGGACTATTTTACCTTCTGGGGAATACTTGCACCTTCTTTTCCTTCTTGCCCCATCACAGCCCCCAGTATCTTTTCTTGCTTGTGTCCTTTCTCTGAACTAACCCTTTCTGCGGCTAAGGGGCTGGGCCAGAAGGTGTGTGACAACAGCATGATGAGTACCTTCTTTGATTCTTACTTTTCCATCTTTAACTTTTGCACCCCTGGCCACCTCTGCAGGAATACTTTCTGTGACAACATAATAAGTAGTGTCAGGTTGCAAACTCGAACATTATTTCGGGTACACCAATTTTATGGTCCATGTGCTTCACATTGATGATTAAGTGTATAGTGCCACTACACTAAAGTACAAAAGTCTGTATCTATAGTTAGTTCCAAGGGATTTTTGGTGGGATCTACGGCGCATTTTTTGGTCTAGAATACTGCTCGTTCTTAGTTCAGTGGGACATTTTTCTTGAAATTTTAGATATGATTTCCCACCTCCCCCTTTAAAATATATTACCCTCCCACACCACCCACACCACCATCACTACAATAGGGTGTGTAGCAAACAAAATAGAGAATGCAATCTTCTGTGCCTCTGGAGTGTTGCTTTCAGCTATCTGCAAGGAGATGCATGAGAGCGGGAGTTTTTTTGCGACGAGTGGGGAATAGGTGTAGTGATGGCCTGGCATTTTGCACTATGGAACATGGCTTAGCCTTGGGTTAATGCCTTGGTATTCATATACATCGAATGAATAATTAAATTTGAATATTAATTTTCAGCGCATAATATTGCTTTGAGTATGGAATACACTGAAAGTGATCTCTGGCTACCTGTGGCATGAGTGGTATCTTTTAATATGAATGAACTTCATTCATGGTTAAGGCAGATCATTGTGAGCAGGTGGTTCTCATACCTGCAATGCAAATTTGAGTTTTTCGATAAAATAGTAGTGCATATCAAAAATGCTTTTACTCCTGTCGTAAGTATACACACTTTGCAAACTGTTGACAAGAGTTTTTTTAATGAAGCTGTTCCAGTTGGTCACTTCGTGAAACTGTTTCCATGTTGACAATTTTTTCTTATGGCCTGTTTAGTTTTCCATTTAAGTCAAGTACCCAAACAAAAGAACTGACCAATTTCGGATATAGTTTATTGGATTGGTGTCAACACACAATGCAACTCTAGAGAAATTTCTAATTGCTTTGAGAAATATTCAGTAAAAATAGAGATTAAAATTTAGAGTAGCAAAAGTAAGCCTGTGACTTAGAAAAGCAAAATCTTTGTTCTAGTTCTAGTAGATCACTTTCAGGAGCTTCCATTTACAAAACATCAACAGTGGTGCCATTTGATATTAAGCTTAAAATCCAGAATGAGGTATGCGGGAGGTAGAGGTAGAGAAGTTGAGAAGCTTTCAGTATTTCAGATGCAGGTGTAGCCAATGCATACCAAAAAAAAAACCCAAATTGGTTCAGATCATGTACAGATGGTACACATCAGTTAATTTGATCTAGTCGAGGAGTGGGGGGAGGGGAGAGATGGAAAGATATGTTATAGTAAACAGAGCTTGGCACTCACACTGATGAACCTGAATATGGTTAGCAGTACAACACAGACATTTATTTATTTCAAGTCAAGATACATACCGATGCTATGCACTTGGGTGCTATTATTATTCTTTAGCGTATGCAGACTTAGCATATAATTCCCGTTAGCCTCCAGTTGAATCCTGGTTGACTGTCTGTAGAGTCTGAGAAGATGGGGTAATTTATATGAGCATCTGCTGTCCATGCCAGTGAGTTGGTAAGGAAAGAAAGTCTTGGATTTATAAAGACTTGGATTTATATAGTGCCTTTCACGTCCACCGGATGTCTCAAAGCACTTTACAGCCAATGAAGTACTTTTGACGTGTAGTCATTGTTGTAATGTGGGGAAACGCGATAGACAACTTGCGCACAAGTAGGCTCCCACAAACAGCAATGTGATAATGACCAGATAATCAGTTTTTTTGTTATGTTGATTGAGGGATAAATATTGGCCAAGACACCGGGCATAACTCCCCTGCTCTTCTTTGAAATAGTGCCATGGGATCTTTTACGTCCACTTGAGAGCGAGCAGACGGGGCCTCGGTTTACTGTCTCATCCGAAAGATGGTCAAAGTCAAAAGTCAAAGGAATCAGGAAATGTTGACCATACTTGGTGTCTCGAGATGAGATGCGCCATTGGTGAATAGAACAAATCAGCATGAATTGGCAACAAAATTTCATCGCTAAGTCTATTCACCAATTTTACCACCGCATCTGAATGACAAAAATGTGGAGGTGTTATGTTGCAGAGGACTGGTAACCATGGGAGGGGCGAAGAATGCAATGTGCCTGGCACAAGATGCACAGCAGCATGCAGTTAAATATCTTCCAGCTTAGAGTGGTGAGCAAGCCCAAAACGAGTGCGCAATATTCTACAATTGGATGCAATGAGTTGCCCTGAATGAATAACACAAATTATGAAGTTATCGTATGTGATGTTGCCTGGCCCACGAGTTGTATAAGTATTAATTGGCCTATGGACATCATTGAACAGATTCCAGGACATATAAAATGAAGAAAATGTGACTAAAATTATCAATATATGTTGATTAATTTGGTGGAAATTTAGGAGTTTTGTGTGCCGTGGGAGTTGTATGGCATGTTAAGTTCCTCGAGGCTGTTTTGAGGTCTGGAAGATAAGCCAGTCAGTAAGGTGGTACTGGGTGCAGAAGCCTTTTTGAGATAGATGGAAAAGACAGGAATGAAAATTAAGATTCCGTGGGGCTGTAGAAACCTTGAGGATAGATAAGGAAGGAAAATTCTGCGAAACTATAACATGGGGTTGCCTGCATTTTAATTCATTCCATTGTGTTGTTTGTGGATATTAAATGTGCTGTGTTGGATAAACTCTGGTTGAGCATAATTTCTTCTGTGTATGAGGTAAATCCTTCCCCCAGGGAAGCAATTATTGAGCCAGCCTTTTGTCAGTGAATTCGGAGTTCGTTCAATGTGGGTGTGCTGAGGCTGTGTGCTGTGACATCCCTTAGTTTACTGTAGATACATCTGTCAAAGCTGATGGAATATTTATAAAAAATCAGAGCTCTACAGCCCTGGTTTAGGACTTCATGCCATTCGTTCAGTCCCAGTCTATAATTAAATTCAGTGACAATTATACTTTAACGGTGATTGAAGTGAAAGTTATGACTCTTCTGTCCGCCGAGATTTCTTTGGGATAATGACCGAACTGTACCCTGTTGAAAACTTGCCCTCAAGTTCATCGACCAGGCCCTCAAATCTGGCACCAAGTTTATGGTCTACAGGGCTGTAGTGATACCCATCCTCCTGTATGGCTCAGAGTCGTGGACCATTTACAGTCAACACCTCAAATCGTTGGAGAAATACCACCAACGATGTCTCCACAAGATCCTGTAAATCCCCTGGGAGGATAGACGCACCAACATCAGTTTCTCGATCAGGCCAAGATCCCCAGTATCGAAGCACTGACCACACTTGACCAACTCTGTTGGACGGGCCACATTGTCCGCATGCCCGGCACAAGACTCCCAAAGCAGCGCTCTACTCGGCAAGCGATCCCCAGGTGGGCAGAGGAAATGTTTCAAGGACACCCTTAAAGCCTTCTTAATAAAGTGCAACATCCCCACCGACACCTGGGAATCCCTGGCCAAAGACCGCCCAAAGTGGAGGAAGAGCATCCGGGAAGGCGCTGTGCACCTCGAGTCTCGTCACCGAGAGCATGCAGAAAACAAGCGCAGGCAGCAGAAGGAGTGTGCGGCAAACCAAACTCCCCACCCACCCTTTCCTTCAACCACTGTCTGCCCCATCTGTGAAACAGACTGTAATTCCCGCATTGGACTGTACAGTCACCTGAGAACTCACTTTGAGAGTGGAAGCAAGTCTTCCTCGATTTCGAGGGACTGCCTATGATAATGATGATGAGAACTTGGGTTGTGTTTTGGAAACAAACTTTATATGACTTATTTGTGGTGCATTTTCTATAAATACAAGTTGTTATAGAATACTTGACTTAAAGGTTATCTGTAGTTCTGTACCTTCACTGCTCAGCACTAATTGCTGTGGTTTATGTTACATGATGGGAAAAAGTTTCTTACCATTTCTAAAGCTTTTTGTCATTGTAGGCTGCTTAGGTGCTCACCACAGCCACATGGGCGACATATAAAGTCATAAACCAGGGCTGTCTAGCATCCATGCACGCACTTTCAGTAGAGGGGATTGCTAGGCAGGGATCAGGAGCTGACTTTTTCAGAGGTCAGTTGTAATGCCTTCTTCATTGCTTCACTGGCTGATACGAGCCAACAGCAGAGATAAGTTCCATTGACACCGTTTGCCCTCTGATACCTTGTCAAAGTGGCCATTCTTCATGTGTGATCCTAGCGTGTGATTGTTAGCAAGCTATACAGCTGCATGGACCATCATAACCGAGCCTGCTCTATCTTCACTTGTCCATACATGCATTTTCAGCTGGAGTCAGAAAAGTGGTCAGGAATTTGACCAATTTTATGCTCCCTAACTGGGGAGGGGTTGTTCAGTTCTATTGTAAGGAGAGAACTTATATTTGCATAGCATATTAGTACCATGTGTCTCAAATGTGCCAAAGTGCTTCACGTACACTAAATCTTTGAGTCATTAAACTGAGGCGCTGTTTGCCTGGACATAAAATATACCACAACATTTTTTTTTCAAAGTGGCGCAGGGAATTTTTACACTGCCCTCGCCAACATTTATCCCACTACTAACAACACTAAAACAGAATAACTGGTCGTTCATCTCATTGATGTGTGTAGGATCTTGCTGTGCTGAAATTGGCTTCAACATTTGCCTACATAACAGCGACAGTACTTCAAAAGTAATTCTATGGCTGTGACTGCTTTGGGATCACTTGAGAATGAATGGCACTATATAAATGCACGTCTGTTTTACTTTTATCTTGCTTATTTTGTAGTGCAGTCATTATTGTTATGTCGATGAACACCTACATTTTATGCACAACAAGATCCCACAAACAGCAATGAGGTGAATGTTCAATTAATCAATTTTTGGTGGTGTTGGTTGAGGGAAGAATGTTGGTCCTGATGGGGAGACTGCTTCATCTTTTAATAGTGCTGTGGAATCTTTTAACATTCCACTGAACTGACGGTTGAACCCTAGGTCTAGTGTCTCATCCAGAATCCTGAATGCCGCACTCCCTCAAAACTGCAGTAAAGTGTCAGGCCAGATAACGTGCTCAAATCCAGTGAGGTGGAGAAATAAATCAAATGTAGCACCCCAACCCTTGCCCTGTGAGATCAACTAACTTAGCACAGTACAGGGATCAAACCTGTAACCACCCTTGTCTGTATCGTGGAGCTTCTCATTGTCTGACCCATCAGATTCATGTGGAAGCCACTGTTGATTTTAGTGATTGTTTAAACAGTGCTGATGAATATTGAGGAAAACTGTCAGGGAGCTGAATTATTAAACATAATCAGGGATGATTCGGCATCAACCATGTATTTTATTCAATGTTCTTACACTGTTGGGCTAAGGAAGTTTTCTAAGTGAGGATGTTTCTTGACACTAAAACATTTTATTAAAAAGCCTAGAAATGTGCACAGTCTAACCCATAGCATCCAAAGAACCTTTCACTTTCAAAATACACAATCCTTTTCACAGAGCAGCCACAGACATAATAAAGATGGCGATTACAAAAATAGACCATCCAAATAGCTGATACATCTCTGGAAACAGGACCAACTGTACTTTTGAAATGGAAGTTTCATATTAAGTAGTATTCCTTGTGTGATTCTGATGCACATTATATTATGGATATTCTGAAATGAGATTTTCTCAGGTATAGCAAAGACTTGCATATGGCCAAAGTTGCATTATTTATGGCTTTAAAGTTTGTACATAGGGTAAGTGAATCAAGAATTGCACAATTCTGAAACCAATTTTCTTAATTCCAAGTGCATCCTGTATTAATTTGGAAAAACTCATTCCAGTTTACTTTTATTTTGGATATAGTGATTTAAAATATGTTGTACTATTTGTTTATCTTGGGAGGAATCTATCATGTGCAGATGATGAGGCTCACATGGCTGTATATGGTTAGGACAGTCAGTTAACTGGATGTGACTACGGTCCAGTCACAGGTAATTGCATTTAAAGTGATCAGTACAGACTTGTTGCCTGCGCCCATTGTAGTCCAAAAACTGTACAAAAATTGTCTTACTGTATATCAATTATTTGCCTCTGAGCAGAATAACATTAAAATGATCCACAATTCACGAGAGGAGGAGAGAACAATGGTAGTTGTCAACTGTACTTCAATGACAGACCTTGTACCTTGTATTCTGTATTGTAGAAAATTGTGGGTGCTGAAGTATATTACTGAAGTGAGAACACCAGTTTCTTTCCACCTTCTAGCAGCACACTACTGATGCATTCTGAGATTTGCTCTGTAATCATGGGCGTAATGGATGCAGCCTAGACAAAAGATAGTCTTCGGGAATTTTACAGCTGAAATGAGTGTTTGCAAGCAAAATAACCTTCTCCGAACAGGAATTTCCCTTTGTCTGTATTTATAGTTTATTAAATTGTAGAACTTGTACAATTTCATCACTTGCCATAACCTGTTGGAAAAACCATTCTCTTGGCAAAAATATTCCAAATTGATTGATCTAGCAGAGGCTGACTTCTAAGTCGTAGTTTCTCAATAGGCACAATAAGGAAAATAATATGGTTCATGTAAGCTCTTGGAAGCATTCTTAAAATGGAGCATTAGACAGTTTTTTTCATTAGCTCACAGGCTGCGAAGGCAACGGATTCCCATGAAACTGCTTCTAGCTCCAGTTACAAAATTCAGTCAAAAAGCTGCTCAGTCTTGGGTTTCTGAACGTGGCCTGATAACCAAGACTGTTAGCTTCAAGGTATCTACAGCATTAATGTTTGTGGACACTGCCATTGACCGATGATGAGAGCACACACTGGAATGTATTCAGTCAGTTCAGGGTTGTTAATTGATATTGGCTCCAGTACTTCAAGTCACACTCCAGAGGATTGAGCACAAAATTCCAGTGTAGTATTGAGGGAGCGCTACATTGTCTGAGGTGCCGTCTTTCGGATGAGATGTTAAACTGAAGCCCAGTCTGCTCTCTCAGATAGAGGTAAAAGATTCCATGGCATTATTTCAAATAAGCGCAGGGGAATTATCTCTAGTGTTCTGGCCAATGTTTATCCCTCAACCAACATCACTTAAAAAACAGATTATCTGGTTATTATCACATTGTTGCTTATGGGAGCTTGCTGTTCACAATTTGGTTGCTCCGTTTCCTACATTATAATAGTGATTACACTTCATAAAAGTACTTCATTGGCTGTAAAGCACTTTGGGACGTCATGAAAGGTGCTATACAAATGCAAGTCTTTTTTACTTCTGGCAAAGCACCTGTTTTTCTAGTACTGGAGAAACATAGAAACATAGAAAATAGGTGCAGGAGTAGGCCATTCGGCCCTTCTAGCCTGCACCGCCATTCAATGAGTTCATGGCTGAACATTCAACTTCAGTACCCCATTCCTGCTTTCTCGCCATACCCCTTGATCCCCCTAGCAGTAAGGACCTCATCTAACTCCTTTTTGAATATATTTAGTGAATTGGCCTCAACAACTTTCTGTGGTAGAGAATTCCACAGGTTCACCACTCTCTGGGTGAAGAAGTTCCTCCGCATCTCGGTCCTAAATGGCTTACCCCTTATCCTTAGACTGTGACCCCTGGTTCTGGACTTCCCCAACATTGGGAACATTCTTCCTGCATCTAACCTGTCTAACCCCGTCAGAATTTTATATGTTTCTATGAGGTCCCCTCTCATTCTTCTGAACTCCAGTGAATACAAGCCCAGTTGATCCAGTCTTTCTTGATAGGTCAGTCCCGCCATCCCGGGAATCAGTCTGGTGAACCTTCGCTGCACTCCCTCAATAGCAAGAATGTCCTTCCTCAGGTTAGGAGACCAAAACTGTACACAATACTCCAGGTGTGGCCTCACCAATGCCCTGTACAACTGTAGCAACACCTCCCTGCCCCTGTACTCAAATCCCCTTGCTATGAAGGCCAACATGCCATTTGCTTTCTTAACCGCCTGCTGCACCTGCATGCCAACCTTCAATGACTGATGTACCATGACACCCAGGTCTCTTTGCACCTCCCCTTTTCCTAATCTGTCACCATTCAGATAATAGTCTGTCTCTCTGTTTTTACCACCAAAGTGGATAACCTCACATTTATCCACATTATACTTCATCTGCCATGCATTTGCCCACTCACCTAACCTATCCAAGTCGCTCTGCAGCCTCGCAGCATCCTCCTCGCAGCTCACACTGCCACCCAACTTAGTGTCATCCGCAAATTTGGAGATACTACATTTAATCCCCTCATCTAAATCATTAATGTACAGTGTAAACAGCTGGGGCCCCAGCACAGAACCTTGCGGTACCCCACTAGTCACTGCCTGCCATTCTGAAAAGTACCCATTTACTCCTACTCTTTGCTTCCTGTCTGACAACCAGTTCTCAATCCATGTCAGTACACTACCCCCAATCCCATGTGCTCTAACTTTGCACATCAATCTCTTGTGTGGGACCTTGTCGAACGCCTTCTGAAAGTCCAAATATACCACATCAACTGGTTCTCCCTTATCCACTCTACTGGAAACATCCTCAAAAAATTCCAGAAGATTTGTCGAGCATGATTTCCCTTTCACAAATCCATGCTGACTTGGACCTATCATGTCACCTCTTTCCAAATGCACTGCTATGACATCCTTAATAATTGATTCCATCATTTTACCCACTACCGATGTCAGGCTGACCGGTCTATAATTCCCTGTTTTCTCTCTCCCTCCTTTTTTAAAAAGTGGGGTTACATTGGCTACCCTCTACTCCATAGGAACTGATCCAGAGTCAATGGAATGTTGGAAAATGACTGTCAACGCATCCACTATTTCCAAGGCCACCTCCTTAAGTACTCTGGGATGCAGTCCATCAGGCCCTGGGGATTTATCGGCCTTCAATCCCACCAATTTCCCCAACACAATTTCCCGGCTAATAAGGATTTCCCTCAGTTCCTCCTCCTTACTAGACCCCCCGACCCCTTTTATAACCGGAAGGTTGTTCGTGTCCTCCTTCGTGAATACCGAACCAAAGTACTTGTTCAATTGGTCCGCCATTTCTTTGTTCCCCGTTATGACTTCCCCTGATTCTGACTGCAGGGGACCTACGTTTGTCTTTACTAACCTTTTTCTCTTTACATATCTATAGAAACTTTTGCAATCCGTCTTAATGTTCCCTGCAAGCTTCTTCTCATACTCCATTTTCCCTGCCCTAATCAAACCCTTTGTCCTCCTCTGCTGAGTTCTAAATTTCTCCCAGTCCCCAGGTTCGCTGCTATTTCTGGCCAATTTGTATGCCACTTCCTTGGCTTTAATACTATCCCTGATTTCCCTTGATAGCCACGGTTGAGCCACCTTCCCTTTTTTATTTCTATGCCAGACAGGAATGTACAATTGTTGTAGTTCATCCATGCGGTCTCTAAATGTCTGCCATTGCCCATCCACAGTCAACCCCTTAAGTATCATTCGCCAATCCATCTCAGCCAATTCACGCCTCATACCTTCAAAGTTAGCCTTCTTTAAGTTCTGGACCATGGTCTCTGAATTAACTGTTTCATTCTCCATCCTAATGCAGAATTCCACCATATTATGGTCACTCTTCCCCAAGGGGCCTCGCACAACGAGATTGCTAATTAATCCTTTCTCATTACATAACACCCAGTCTAAGATGGCCTCCCCCCTAGTTGGTTCCTCGACATATTGGTCTAAAAAACCATCCCTTATGCACTCCAGAAAATCCTCCTCCACCGTATTGCTTCCAGTTTGGTTAGCCCAATCTATGTGCATATTAAAGTCACCCATTATAACTGCTGCACCTTTATTGCACGCACCCCTAATTTCCTGTTTGATGCCCTCCCCAACATCACTACTACTGTTTGGAGGTCTGTACACAACTCCCACTAACGTTTTTTGCCCTTTGGTGTTCTGCAGCTCTACCCATATAGATTCCACATCATCCAAGCTAATGTCCTTCCTAACTATTGCCTTAATCTCCTCCTTAACCAGCAATGCCACCCCACCTCCTTTTCCTTTTATTCTATCCTTCCTGAATGTTGAATACCCCTGGATGTTGAGTTCCCAGCCCTGCTCATCCTGGAGCCACGTCTCCGTAATCCCAATCACATCATATTTGTTAACATCTATTTGCACAGTTAATTCATCCACCTTATTGCGGATACTCCTTGCATTAAGACACAAAGCCTTTAGGCTTGTTTTTTTAACACCCTCTGTCCTTTTAGAATTTTGCTGTACAATGGCCCTTTTTGTTCTTTGCCTTGGGTTTCTCTGCCCTCCACTTTTCCTCATCTCCTTTCTGTCTTTTGTTTTTGCCTCCTTTTTGTTTCCCTCTATCTCCCTGCATTGGTTCCCATCCCCCTGCCATATTAGTTTAACTCCTCCCCAACAGCACTAGCAAACACTCCCCCGAGGACATTGGTTCCGATTCTGCCCAGGTGCAGACCGTCCGGATTGTACTGGTCCCACCTCCCCCAGAACCGGTTCCAATGCCCCAGGAATTTGAATCCCTCCCTGCTGCACCATTGCTCAAGCCACGTATTCATCTGAGCTATCCTGCGATTCCTACTCTGACTAGCACGTGGCACTGGTAGCAATCCCGAGATTACTACTTTTGAGGTCCTACTTTTTAATTTAGCTCCTAGCTCCTTAAATTCATTTCGTAGGAACTCATCCCTTTTTTTACCTATGTCATTGGTACCAACGTGCACCACGACAACTGGCTGTTCTCCCTCCCTTTTTAGAATGTCCTGCACCCGCTCCGAGACATCCTTGACCCTTGCACCAGGGAGGCAACATACCATCCTGGAGTCTCGGTTGCGGCCGCAGAAACGCCTATCTATTCCCCTTACAATTGAATCCCCTATCACTATCGCTCGCCCACTCTTTTTCCTGCCCTCCTGTGCAACAGAGCCAGCCACGGTGCCATGAACTTGGCTGCTGCTGCCCACTCCTGATGAGTCATCCCCCTCAACAGCACTCAAAGCAGTGTATCTGTTTTGCAGTGGGATGACCACAGGGGACCCCTGCACTACCTTCCTTGCACTACTCTTCCTGCTGGTCTTCCATTCCCTCGCTGGTGGGACCTTGTACAGCACAGCTTCTTGGAACTATTTGGTGATGAGTGAGAGGATGGTAGGTGAAGGGAATATTTTCAGTTGCTACTAATATTACTGAAAAAGCAATAGTAGCCTTTAGCTTAGAAGAGTATAGAATGCTGCTTTGGATATGCTCTGAGAATTAGCTCCTGCTACACAATAAACACCATGTCACAGATTGGCTCAGATTATTTATAAGATCTGTGCAGGGGAGATCCTCCTTTTAGTAACCCTTATTAGAAACATAGAAACATAGAAAATAGGTGCAGGAGTAGACCATTCGGCCCTTCTAGCCTGCACCGCCATTCAATGAGTTCATGGCTGAACATGCAACTTCAGTACCCATTCCTGCTTTCTCACCATACCCCTTGATTCCCCTAGTAGTGAGGAGTTCATCTAACTCCTTTTTGAATATATTTAGTGAATTGGCCTCAACAACTTTCTGTGGTAGAGAATTCCACAGGTTCACCACTCTCTGGGTGAAGAAATTCCTCCTCATCTCGGTCCTAAATGGCTTACCCCTTATCCTTAGACTGTGTCCCCTGGTTCTGGACTTCCCCAACATTGGGAACATTCTTCCTGCATCTAACCTGTCTAACCCCGTCAGAATTTTAAACGTTTTTATGAGGTCCCCTCTCATTCTTCTGCACTCCAGTGAATACAAGCCCAGTTGATCCAGTCTTTCTTGATAGGTCAGTCCCGCCATCCCGGGAATCAGTCTGGTGAACCTTCGCTGCACTCCCTCAATAGCAAGAATGTCCTTCCTCAGGTTAGGAGACCAAAACTGTACACAATACTCCAGGTGTGGCCTCACCAAGGCCCTGTACAATTGTAGCAACACCTCCCTGCCCCTGTATTCAAATCCCCTCGCTATGAAGGCCAACATGCCATTTGCTTTCTTAACCGCCTGCTGTACCTGCATGCCAACCTTCAATGACTGATGTACCATGACACCCAGGTCTCTTTGCACCTCCCCTTTTCCTAATCTGTCACCATTCAGATAATAGTCTGTCTCTCTGTTTTTACCACCAAAGTGGATAACCTCACATTTATCCACATTATACTTCATCTGCCATGCATTTGCCCACTCACCTAACCTATCCAAGTCGCTCTGCAGCCTCATAGCATCCTCCTCGCAGCTCACACTGCCACCCAACTTAGTGTCATCCGCAAATTTGGAGATACTACATTTAATCCCCTCGTCTAAATCATTAATGTACAGTGTAAACAGCTGGGGCCCCAGCACAGAACCTTGCGGTACCCCACTAGTCACTGCCTGCCATTCTGAAAAGTCCCCATTTACTCCTACTCTTTGCTTCCTGTCTGACAACCAGTTCTCAATCCATGTCAGCACACTACCCCCAATCCCATGTGCTTTAACTTTGCACATTAATCTCTTGTGTGGGACCTTGTCGAAAGCCTTCTGAAAGTCCAAATATACCACATCAACTGGTTCTCCCTTGTCCACTCTACTGGAAACATCCTCAAAAAATTCCAGAAGATTTGTCAAGCATGATTTCCCTTTCACAAATCCATGCTGACTTGGACCTATTATATTACCTCTTTCCAAATGCACTGCTATGACATCCTTAATAATTGATTCCATCATTTTACCCACTACCGATGTCAGGCTGACCGGTCTATAATTCCCTGTTTTCTCTCTCCCTCCTTTTTTAAAAAGTGGGGTTACATTGGCTACCCTCCACTCCATAGGAACTGATCCAGAGTCAATGGAATGTTGGAAAATGACTGTCAATGCATCCACTATTTCCAAGGCCACCTCCTTAAGTACTCTGGGATGCAGTCCATCAGGCCCTGGGGATTTATTGGCCTTCAATCCCATCAATTTCCCCAACACAAGTTCCCGACTAATAAGGATTTCCCTCAGTTCCTCCTCCTTACTAGACCCTCCGACCCCTTTTATATTGGATGAAAAAGCTTGGTTTGGGGGTTTAGATGTCTGAGGATTGGTTGGTTTCTCTGTCTCTTCACAGATGGAGGATCAACAATGACAACTTGTATTTATATAGCACCTTTAACGTAGTGGAACGTCCCAAGATGCTTCACAGGTGTATTATGAGACAAAATTTGACACCTAGCCACAGAAGGAGAAATTAGGGCAGGTGATCAAAAGCTTGGTCAAAGAGGTAGGTTTTAAGGAGTGTCTTGCAGGAGGAAAGAGAGATAGAGAAGCGGAGAGTTTAGGCAGGGAATTCCAGAGCTTGGGGCCGCGAAAACAGAAGGTACAGCCACCAATGGTTGAGCAATTATAATCAAGGATGCTCAAGAGGGCAGAATTAGAGGAGCTCAGACATCTCGGCGGGGGGGATTGTGGGGCTGGAACAGATTACAGAGATAGGGAGGGGCGAGGCCATGGAGGGATTTGAAAACAAGGATGAGAATTTTGAAATCGAGGCATTGCTTAACCGGGAGCCAATGTAGGTCAGCGAGCACAGGGGTGATGGGTGAGTGGGACTTGGTGCGAGTTAGGATCAGCTCTAGTTTACTTGGGGTAGAATGTGGGAGGACAGCCTGGAGTGTATTGAAATAGTGAAGTCTAGAGGTAACAAAGACACAGATGAGGGCTTCAGCAGTGGATAAGCTGAGGCAAAGGCAGAGATGGGCGATGTTATTGAGGTGGAAATAGGCGATCATAGTTATGCTATGAATATGTGCTTGAAAGCTCATTTCAGGATCAAATATGACACCAAGGTTGAGAACAGTTTGGTTCAGCCTCAGACAGAAGTTGGGGAGTCGGATGGAATCAGTGGCTAGAGAATGTAGTTTGTGGTGGGGACCAAAAACGATGGCTTTGGTCTTCCCAATATTCAATTGGAGAAAATTTCTGCTCATCCAGAACTGGATGCCGGACAAGCAATCTGAAATTTAGAGACCGAGGAGGGATGGAGAGATCAGATAGAATTGTGATTTATGTGATTGTTTGATTCAGCTGTGCTTTCAAGAGCCAAATGTAGCTTTCTTCCTTTGGAGTGTCCCCCAGATCAGGGGGCACTTGATCCAACTGTTTATTTATTGTTTTCGAATCAAAAGAGTTGTAGCTTTCTTCCTTCAGGGGCAGAAACTCGCTGGCATATGGTAAGGTTTCAACTCTCAAGACTTAACAATTGAATGTCTTGGTGTCAGGCCTACAGCTATAACTCCCTTTATATTGTGAAATGTCATCAATTTATTTCTATTTAAGCAGAATCTGTAATCCAGGATTGTCACTTAGTTTATGTTGAGTTTGTGTGGCAAACATTTCAGCCTATAATCCACCACTATTGAGGGATTTGGTTGGACTGTACCTTCTAGTCTCTAGGTTGATGAAATGTTAATTTCTGAGCAAACTCCCATCTGGGATTTGAACCTTGTTCTGAGAAAGGTAATGTTTAAATGATTTGACCTTATGTTTTATTGCATTTAAAGACAGTTGTCCTGTTAGCACTCATTTCCACACATAAAATTTAGTGAACTTCATGGTTACCTTATCTTGGTTGGGCCTGCACTTGGATAATCCGATCCATCATCGACATTAACATAGCCCCAAAGCAGAGGGGACAGCAGAAGCAGTGCCACAAAAAAGTCAATGCCGGGGCACTTAAAGACCCAGCTAAGAGAACCCTATACAGCCAGCGCCTCACAGCTAACCTGGCGTGCCTTGATGACCCTGAGATGCTGAATGCCCACAGCACTTGATCTGCCCATGTGGCCTCCATAACCTGTGAGGAGACACTTGGTCACTCAATCAGAAAACACCAGGACAGGTTTGATGAAAATGATCAGGAGATCCAAGACTAATAGATCGCAAGCGCAGAGCATTTCTGAGCCTCAAGCAGCAGCCCAACTCGGGAGCAGCAAAGCAACAATACAGACGGCTTAAGGCTGAGGTCCAACAAAAAACCCGGGACCTAAAGAACAGGTGGTGGAATCAGAAAGCACAGGAGATACAACAACTGGCCGACAGCCACAATAGGCAAGGATTCTTCATTGCAGTCAAGGCCACCTACGGTCCAAACTCCCAAGGCCCCACCCCACTTCTGGCCAAGAACGGGGAAACACTCATCAAGGACACTGAGGCTGTCAGGGCCCGCTGGAAGAAGCACTTCGAAGATCTCCTCAATCGAGACTCTGCCTTTGACTCGATTGTTCTCGACTCCATCCCGCAGCATGTGACCCGCCACCACCTCAGTGAAACCCCAACGTTGCACGAGGTAGGAAAAGCCATAAAACAGCTCAAGAACAACAAGGCTACAGGAGCGGATGGAATCCCTGCTGAGGCGCTAAAGTATGGCAGAGAGGCGCTGTTGGCGTGGATACATAACCTCATCTCTCTCATCTGGAGGGCGGAGAGCATGCCGGGAGATCTCAGAGATGCAGTGATCGTGACCATCTTTAAAAAGGGGGACAAGTCCGATCGGCAACTACAGGGGAATCTCCCCGCTATCAGCCACTGGGAAAGTTGTTAGAAACATAGAAACATAGAAACACAGAAACATAGAAAATAGGTGCAGGAGCAGGCCATTCAGCCCTTCTAGCCTGCACCGCCATTCAATGAGTTCATGGCTGAACATGAAACTTCAGTACCCACTTCCTGCTTTCACGCCATACCCCTTGATCCCCCGAGTAGTAAGGACTTCATCTAACTCCCTTTTGAATACATTTAGTGAATTGGCCTCAACTACTTTCTGTGGTAGAGAATTCCACAGGTTCACCACTCTCTGGGTGAAGAAGTTTCTCCTTATCTCGGTCCTAAATGGCTTACCCCTTATCCTTAGACTGTGACCCCTGGTTCTGGACTTCCCAAACATTGGGAACATTCTTCCTGCATCCAACCTGTCCAAACCCGTCAGAATTTTAAACGTTTCTATGAGGTCCCCTCTCACTCTTCTGAACTCCAGTGAATACAAGCCCAGTTGATCCAGTCTTTCTTGATAGGTCAGTCCCACCATCCCGGGAATCAGTCTGGTGAATCTTCGCTGCACTCCCTCAATAGCAAGAATGTCCTTCCTCAAGTTAGGAGACCAAAACTGTACACAATACTCCAGGTGTGGCCTCACCAAGGCCCTGTACAACTGTAGCAACACCTCCCTGCCCCTGTACTCAAATCCCCTCACTATGAAGGCCAACATGCCATTTGCTTTCCTAACCGCCTGCTGTACCTGCATGCCAACCTTCAATGACTGATGTACCATGACACCCAGGTCTCGTTGCACCTTCCCTTTTCCTAATCTGTCACCATTCAGACAATAGTCTGTCTCTCTGTTTTTACCACCAAAGTGGATAACCTCACATTTATCCACATTATACTTCATCTGCCACGCATTTGCCCACTCACCTAACCTATCCAAGTCACTCTGTAGCCTCATAGCATCCTCCTCGCAGCTCACACTGCCACCCAACTTAGTGTCATCCGCAAATTTGGAGATACTACATTTAATCCCCTCGTCTAAATCATTAATGTACAATGTAAACAGATGGGGCCCCAGCACAGAACCCTGCGGTACCCCACTAGTCACTGCCTGCCATTCCGAAAAGTATCCATTTACTCCTACTCTTTGCTTCCTGTCTGACAACCAGTTCTCAATCCACGTCAGCACACTACCCCCAATCCCATGTGCTTTAACTTTGCACATTAATCTCCTGTGTGGGAACTTGTCGAAAGCCTTCTGAAAGTCCAAATATACCACATCAACTGGTACTCCTTTGTCCACTTTATTGGAAACATCCTCAAAAACTTCCAGAAGATTTGTCAAGCATGATCTCCCTTTCACAAATCCATGCTGACTTGGACCTATCATGTCACCATTTTCCAAATGCGCTGCTATGACATCCTTAATAATTGATTCCATCATTTTACCCACTACTGAGGTCAGGCTGACCGGTCTATAATTCCCTGCTTTCTCTCTCCCTCCTTTTTTAAAAAGTGGGGTTACATTGGCTACCCTCCACTCGATAGGAACTGATCCAGAGTCAATGGAATGTTGGAAAATGACTGTCAATGCATCCGCTATTTCCAAGGCCACCTCCTTAAGTACTCTGGGATGCAGTCCATCAGGCCCTGGGGATTTATTGGCCTTCAATCCCATCAATTTCCCCAACACAATTTCCCGACTAATAAAGATTTCCCTCAGTTCCTCCTCCTTAATAGACCCTCTGACCACTTTTATATCCGGAAGGTTGTTTGTGTCCTCCTTAGTGAATACTGAACCAAAGTACTTGTTCAATTGGTCTGCCATTTCTTTGTTCCCCGTTATGACTTCCCCTGATTCTGAATGCAGGGGACCTACGTTTGTCTTTACTAACCTTTTTCTCTTTACATACCTATAGAAACTTTTGCAATCCGCCTTAATGTTCCCTGCAAGCTTCTTCTCGTACTCCATTTTCCCTGCCCTAATCAAACCCTTTGTCCTCCTTTGCTGAGTTCTAAATTTCTCCCAGTCCCCAGGTTCGCTGCTATTTCTGGCCAATTTGTATGCCATTTCCTTGGCTTTAATACTATCCCTGATTTCCCTTGATAGCCACGGTTGAGCCACTTTCCTTTTTTTATTTTTACGCCAGACAGGAATGTACAATTGTTGTAATTCATCCATGCGGTCTCTAAATGTCTGCCATTGCCCATCCACAGTCAACCCCTTAAGTATCATTCGCCAATCTATCTTAGCCAATTCATGCCTCATACCTTCAAAGTTATCCTTCTTTAAGTTCTGGACCATGGTCTCTGAATTAACTGTTTCATTCTCCATCCTAATGCAGAATTCCACCATATTATGGTCACTCTTCCCCAAGGGGCCTCGCACAATGAGGTTGCTAATTAATCCTCTCTCATTACACAACACCCAGTCTAAGATGGCCTCCCCCCTAGTTGGTTCCTCGACATATTGGTCTCGAAAACCATCCCTTATGCATTCCAGGAAATCCTCCTCCACCGTATTGCTTCCAGTTTGGCTAGCCCAATCTATGTGCATATTAAAGTCACCCATTATAACTGCTGCACCTTTATTGCATGCACTCCTAATTTCCTGTTTGATGCCCTCCCCAACATCACTACTACTGTTTGGAGGTCTGTACACAACTCCCACTAACGATTTTTGCCCTTTAGTGTTCTGCAGCTCTACCCATATAGATTCCACATCATCCAAGCTAATGTCTTTCCTAACTATTGCATTAATCTCCTCTTTAACCAGCAATGCTACCCCACCTCCTTTTCCTTTTATTCTATCCTTCCTGAATGTTGAATACCCCTGGATGTTGAGTTCCCAGCCCTGATCACCCTGGAGCCACGTCTCCGTAATCCCAATCACATCATATTTGTTAACATCTATTTGCACAGTTAATTCATCTACCTTATTGCGGATACTCCTTGCATTAAGACACAAAGCCTTCAGGCTTGCTTTTTTAACACCTAGAGTTGCTAGAGTTCTCCTCAGCCATCTTCTCCCTGTGGCCGAAGAGCTCCTTCCGGAGTCACAGTGCGGATTTCGTCCCCTAAGGGGCACAACGGACATGATTTTTGCAGCGCGACGGCTGCAGGAAAAATGCAGGGAGCAGCGCCATCCCTTATACATGGCCTTTTTCGACCTTACAAAGGCCTTTGACACTGCCAACCGCGAGGGTCAATGGAGCGTCCTCCTCCGTTTTGGATGCCCCCAAAAGTTTGTAAACATCCTTCACCTGCTCCACGACGACATGCAGGCCATGATCCTTACCATCGGATCCGTTACAGACCCAATCCATGACCGGGCCGGGGTCAAACAAGGCTGCATCATCGCTCCAACCCGCTTCTCAATCTTCCTTGCTGCCATGCTCCACCTGACAGTCAACAAGCTCCCCGCTGGAGTGGAACTAAACTACAGAACCAGTGGGAAGCTGTTTAACCTACGCCGCCTCCAGGCCAGGCCCAAGATCACCCCAACCTCTGTTGTTGAGCTGCAGTACACGGATGATGCCTGCGTCTGTGCACATTCTGAGGCTGAACTCCAGGATATAGTCGATGTATTTACTGAGGCATATGAAAGCATAGCCTTACGCTAAACATCCGGAAGACAAAGGTCCTCTACCAGCCTGTCACTGCCGCACAGCACTGCCCTCCAACCATCAAGATCCACGGCACTGCCCTCGACAACGTGGACCATTTCCCATACCGCGGGAGCCTCTTGTCAACAAAAGCAGACGTTGATGCGGCGGCTCAACACCGCCTCCAGTGTGCTGGTGCAGCCTTCGGCCGCCTGAGGAAAAGAGTGTTCGAAGACCAGGCCCTCACATCTACCACCAAGCTCATGATCTACAGGGCTGTAGTAATACCCTACTGTATGGCTCAGAGGCATGGACGATGTACAGAAGGCACCTCAAGTCGCTGGAGATATATCACCAACGATATCTCCACAAGATCCTGCAAATCCCCTGGGAGGACAGGTGCACCAACATCAGTGTCCTCGCCCAGGCTAACATCCCCAGCATTGAAGGCATGACCACACTCGACCAGCTTTGCTGGACAGGCCATATAGTTCACATGCCAGACACGCGACTCCCAAAGCAAGTGCTCTATGCGGAGCTCCTTCACAGCAAACGAGCCAAAGGTGGGCAGCGGAAACGTTACAAGGATACCCTCAAAGCCTCCCTGATAAAGTGCGACATCACCACTGACACCTAGGAGTCCCTGGCCAAAGACCGTCCTAAGTGAAGAAAGTGCATCCGGGAGGGCATTGAGCACTTAAAGTCTCAACGCCGAGAGCGTGCAGAGGTCAAGCGCAGGCAGCGGAAGGAACGTGTGGCAAACCAGTCCCACCCACCCCATCCCTCTGCAACTGTCTGCCCCATCTGTGACAGAGTCTGGCTCTCGTATTGGACTGTTCAGCCACCAAAGAACTCACTTCAGGAGTGGAAGCAAGTCTTCCTCGATTCCGAGGGACTGCCTATGATGATGATGCACTTGGATAGTCTGTTGTTTTGGAAATAATAAGTTACATTTATTCCAAGAAGTCACATTAATCAAGTTTTAACTGTCACTATACAAGTTTTATATTGGGCGGAGGCATACAGGGCTTTATTTTTTTTACATAGACTGTCAAGCAAGTTCAGTTCTAAGCAATTATTTGCTTTCTAACCCATCAGTAAGCAGAGGCTGGTGAGTTGGGTAGTGGAATGTCACCTTGTGTTTTTGCGAGCAAAGAAGTGGTAGACAAGTTAGAGGCCAATTCTAACAGCCTGGACTAATATTCCTAGGTCAATATTCAGATGGTGATTTCATATAATGCTAGAAGTACGGCAACTACCTGGAACAAATGTACTATCTTGATTTGACAACTCAGGGCGACAAGTACTTTATAGTGTTATTGAACTACACAAAAACCTTCAGAATCCCAATCTAGATTCTGCGTTACTTTGATATAGGCTTGTTTCTGGAATCAAATGAGGAGAAATGTTAGATTATTTAATTTTGCGTCTGATCTATTTTGAATGTAGTTCAACTCCACATATGAAACTTCCACTCTTTATACCCCTGAGTTCTTTTTTTTAGACCTTGTGCAACTTAGAACGTATGTGAATGTCCTTGTTTGATAACTCCAGTCTCTCAGTTAGAAACTGAAGATGCACAAATACTACATAAAGGTCAGTTTGTTGCATAGCCTGGTGTTCCAGGACCTTAGGCAGTCTGCGAGGTTATTGGATCTCTGTTCGTTTAACATCAGGGTTCTGTATTTGTTAACTTAATCGATGTTATTTCTGTTGCTGTGTACAATTAAAAACATTTTCTGCAAATATAGTATTGTTTTCTTTGGTTAGTTGATGTCTTTTTAAGGAGATAGGATAGAGCTTCTCCAGAAGTGTGTCAGTATTGACAAGAGTGCCGGAAACAGAAACGTTTTTAAATCATTCATCTAAAGACAATAGAACCATCTCTATCTAATTTATATAATGGTAATTGTTCCAGTTGGTGTGGATGGGTAAATGTTTGCGATGCACTTTTGATTGGTGAGGCTAAAACGACCAC
Organism: Pristiophorus japonicus; assembly: GCF_044704955.1. Taxonomy (NCBI): domain Eukaryota; kingdom Metazoa; phylum Chordata; class Chondrichthyes; family Pristiophoridae; genus Pristiophorus; species Pristiophorus japonicus. The sequence goes on from NC_091988.1 coordinate 54,341,998, forward strand.
TTGTTAGTCATCTGGTCTGTTTCATTTGTGGATTTGGATTGTTATCCAGGGCATAGCCTCTCTTGCTGTAGACCTATCTTCTGTGGTCACCTGTTGTAAACTATTGTCCTGATAAAAATTCAATTCAGGGGTAATATATTTTATCTGCGGAGGGAGTACCTGCTATTGATTGAGCACTTCCTGCTAATCTGAAACAGTGATTGTGAAGTGTTAACTGATTAGTGCTGGTAGGATAGAAATGTACTTGGGGTCTGTTTCTCTCAGTATGTTGTGGCTTTTACCTGACTTGGGACTTTCTCTTAAATGCACACATGTATTTTTGTATGTCTGCTGCATATGCACTGGTCAAGTTACTGGACTGAGATTTGATGTTTGCATATGTATCAGCCATAATGTTTTGAAGGCTGATATTCATGCTTCAGACTTGATTAGTAATAGTGAAAAAGCTGTAGTCTTGACCTGCAGTGTGGGATAATTTTATTAATGGAATGCATTTTGATTGACCAAGGAACAGAATAGAATATTTCACTTCAAGAAAAAAACATTTGTAACGCATTACAGCATTTCAGCTTCTTTTAACAAAACTTTAAATTGAATCTCTTGGGTAAAAATGGTATTTATGTCTTAAGTTATCTATCTCAATGTAGGTTAAGCTTGTGGAGTATAGGACATGCATCCAAACATAGTTCAGAATTCCAAGGCATGCAGTCGAACAGCTTCATTTGGCCCAGTTGTGAGATTCATAACCAAGCCATCAATGGATTTGTGGTAGACAGAAGAAATGATTACCAGGAGATAGGGCTCTGGGACCGACACTGCCCTGTCACTGAGGATACTTGAGGAATTAGTCTCGCAGCAGGTACGTCTCTGCCACAGCACCTTGCATGAGGACCCAGATAAAGCAGCTGGTAGTGAGTAAACCTGGCATGTGCCAGTGGACATGATGTCTAGAACATCAAGGTGGCATCAAGATAAGGAATGGGTGACCATCAGGCAGAGCAGTGGAAGGAAGGTAGTGCAGGGGTTCCCTGCAGTCATCCCCCTCCAAAACAGATACACTGTTTTGGGTACTGTTTTGGGGGGATGACTCATAAGGGGAAGGCAGCAGCAGCCAAGTTCATGGCACCATGGACGGCTGTGCTGCACAGGAGGGCAGGAAGAAGAGTGGGAGAGCTATAGTGATAGGGGATTCTATTGTAAGGGGAATAGATAGGCGTTTCTGCGGCCGCAATTGAGACTCCAGGATGGTATGTTGCCTCCCTGGTGCAAGGGTCAAGGATGTCTCGGAGCGGGTGCAGGACCTTTTGGAGGAGGAGGGTGAACAGCCAGTTGTCGTGGTGCATACAGGTACCAACGATATAGGTAAAAAAAACGGGATAAGGTTCTACAAGCTGAATTTAGGGAGCTAGGAGTTAAATTAAAAAGTAGGACCTCAAAGGTAGTAATCTCAGGATTGCTACCAGTGCCACGTGCTAGTCAAGAGTAGGAATCACAGGATAGCTCAGATGAATACGTGGCTTGAGGAGTGGTGCAGAAGGGAGGGATTCTCTTCTGCACCACTCCTCAAGCCACGTATTCATCTGAGCTATCCTGTGATTCCTACTCTTGACTAGCACGTGGCACTGGTAGCAATCCTGAGATTACTACCTTTGAGGTCCTACTTCTTGGAACATTGGAATTGGTTCTGGGGGAGGTGGGACCAGTACAAACCGGACGGTCTGCACCTGGGCAGGACTGGAACCAATGTCCTAGGGGGAGTGTTTGCTAGTGCTGTTGGGGAGGGGTTAAACTAATATGGCAGGGGGATGCGAACCTATGCAGGGAGACAGAGGGAAGTAAAATGGAGGCAGAAGCAAAAGATAGAAAGAAGAAAAGTAAAAGTGGAGGGCAGAGAAACCCAAGGCAAAAATCAAAAAGGGCCACATTACAGCAAAATTCTAAAGGGACAAAGTGTGTTAAAAAGACAAACCTGAAGGCTCTGTGCCTCAATGCGAGGAGTATTCGTAATAAGGTGAACGAATTAACTGCGCAGGCAGCTATTAACGAATATGATATAATTGGGATTACGGAGACATGGCTCCAGGGTGACATTCAGAGGTATTCAACATTCAGGAAGGATAGATAGAAAGGAAAAGGAGGTGGGGTAGCATTGCTGGTTAAAGAAGAAATTAATGCAATAGTAAGGAAGGATATTAGCTTGGATGATGTGGAATCTGTATGGATAGAGCTGCGGAATACCAAAGGGCAGAAACCGCTAATGGGAGTTGTGTACAGACCACCAAACAGTAGTAGTGAGGTTAGGGACAGCATCAAACAAAAAATTAGGGATGCGTGCAATAAAGATACAGCAGTTATCATGGGTGACTTTAATCTACAGATAGATTGGGCTCACCAAACAGGTAGCTATATGGTGGAGGAGGATTTCCTGGAGTGTATTAGGGATGGTTTTCTAGACCAATATATCGAGGAACCAACTAGAGGGCTGGCCATCCTAGACTGGGTGATGTGTAACGAGAAAGGACTAATTAGCAATCTTGTTGTGCGAGGCCCCTTGGGGAAGAGTGACCATAATATGGTAGAATTCTTTATTAAGATGGAGAGTGACACAGTTAATTCATAGACTAGGGTCCTGAACTTAAGGAAAGGTAACTTCGATGGTATGAGACGTGAATTGGCTAGAATAGACTGGCGAATGATACTTAAAGGGTTGATGGTGGATAGGCAATGGCAAACATTTAAAAATCACATGGATGAACTTCCACAATTGTACATCCCTGTCTGGAGTAAAAATAAAATTGGGAAGGTGACTCAATCGTGGCTAACAAGGGAAATTAGGGATAGTGTTAAAGCCAAGGAAGAGGCCTATAAATTGTCCAGAAAAAGCAGCAAACCTGAGGACTGGGAGAAATTTAGAATTCAGCAGAGGAGGACAAAGGGTTTAATTAGGAGGGGGAAAATAGAGTATGAGAGGAAGCATGCTGGGAACATAAAAACTGACTGCAAAAGCTTCTATAGATATGTGAAGAGGAAAAGATTAGTGAAAACAAACGTAGGTCCCTTGCAGTCAGAATCAGGTGAATTTATAATGGGGAACAAAGAAATGGCAGACCAATTGAACAAATACTTTGGTTCTGTCTTCACGAAGGAAGACACAAATAACGTTCCGGAAATACTAGGGGACTGAGGGTCTAGCAAGAAGGAGGAACTGAAGGAAATCCTTATTAGCCAGAAAATTGTGTTAGGGAAATTGATGCGATTGAAGGCCGATAAATCCCCAGGGCCTGATAGACTGCATCCCAGAGTACTTAAGGAAGTGGCCCTAGAAATAGTGGTTGCATTGGTGATCATTTTCCAACAGTCTATTGACTCTGAATCAGTTCATATGGACTGGAGGGTAACTAATGTAACACCACTTTTTTAAAAAGGAGGGAAAGAGAAAACGGGGAATTATAGACCGGTTAGCCTGACATCAGTCGTGGGGAAAATGTTGGAATCAGTTATTAAAGATGAAATAGCAGCGCATTTATTAAGCAGTGATAGGATCGGACCAAGTCAGCATGGATTTATGAAAGGGAAATCATGTTTGACAAATCTTCTAGAATTTTTGAGGATGTAACTAGTAGAGTGGACAAGGGAGAACCAGTGGATGTGGTGTATTTGGACTTTCAAAAGGCTTTTGACAAGGTCCCACATAAGAGATTGGTGTGCAAAATTAAAGCACATGGTATTGGGGGTAATGTATTGACGTGGATAGAGAACTGGTTGGCAGAGAGTCGGGATAAATGGGTCCTTTTCAGAATGGCAGGCAGTGACTAGTGGGGTGCCGCAGGGCTCAGTGCAGGGACCCTAGCTATTTACAAGATACATCAATGATTTAGATGAAGGAATTAAGAGTAATATCTCCAAGTTTGCAGATGAAACTAAGCTGGGTGGCGGTGTGAGCTATGAGGAGGATGCTAAGAAGCTGCAGGGTGACTTGGACAGGTTAGGTGAGTGGGCAAATGCATGGCAGATGCAGTATAATGTGGATAAATGTGAGGTTATCCACTTTGGGGACAAAAACATTAAGGCAGAATATTATCTGAATGGCGGCAGATTAGGAAAAGGGAAGGTGCAACGAGACCTGGGTGTCATGGTACATCAGTCATTGAAGGTTGGCATGCAGGTGCAGCAGGCGGTGAAGAAGGCAAATGGCATGTTGGCCTTCATAGCTAGGAGATTTGAGTGTAGGAGCAGGGTGGTCTTGCTGCAGCTGTACAGGGCCTTGGTGAGGCCTCACCTGGAATATTGTGTTCAGTTTTGTTCTCCTGATCTGAGGAAGGACGTTCTTGCTATTGAGGGAGTGCAGCAAAGATTCACCAGACTGATGCCCAGGATGGCAGGACTGATATGAGGAGAGACTGGATCGACTGGGCCTGTATTCACTGGAGTTTAGACGAATGAGAGGGGATTTCACAGAAACATATAAAATTCTGACGCGACTGGACAGGTTAGATGCAGGAAGAATGTTCCCAATGCTGGGGGAGTCCAGAATCAGGGGTCACAGTCTAAGGATAAGCCATTTAGGACTGAGATGAGGAGAAACTTCTTCACTCAGAGAGTTGTTAACCTGTGGAATTCTCTTCTGCAGAGAGTTGTTGATGCCAGTTCATTGAATATATTCAAGGGGGAGTTCGATATGGCCCTTACGGCTAAAGGGATCAAGGGGTATGGAGAGAAAGCAGGAAAGAGGTACTGAGGTGAATGATCAGCCATGATCTTATTGAATGGTGGTGCAGGCTCGAAGGGCCGAATGGCTTACTCCTGCACCTATTTTCTATGTTTCTTTGTTTCTGTGTTTCTGACACATCACAAGCTGGCCTGTGCAAGTCCTTCCACCATGCTGAGGGTAAATAGCTGTCGTATAGCTGATGAAACTCTTGAGTATTTGGACCGCTAGAAGGCATTAGTTGGAGGCTGGGCATAAGAACACCAGGTTGTATATCCAGGGTTTGGCTCCTACCATGTTTGGGTTATGGAGCGGTAACCAGTTGATGTTGTAGCTCCATTAAATGTTGCAACTACTGTTTGATCTGTTATGGGTTGTGTCCATGCTGTGGTCAGGAGGATGGTGGTAATGCACTCATACATTTTGTGCTGTTCAGCATGCTGATTATGAGGAGCGCCTGGTACCTGTGGAATGCCTAGCAAGGGTTTAAATGCATGCTTTCAGCTGTCTAATGTATGACTGATGACTGTCCTCCTTGGAGGAGATTAACAGAGTTTCTTTAGGGTGACACAGCGGCCCAGAATTGAAATTCTCTTTGCCGGTGAGCTGCCTGCGGATGCCCAGCAAGAATCTGCAGCTTTCCGGCCTCATAAATGAGGCCTGAGGCTCAATATTGGCTTTGCCTTGGCCTACCTGTTCTGGCATAGGGATAATTCCCTGCGCCCAGTTTGCCTTGGGAGGCTGGCGTACCAATTTCTAGTCCATTCTGGCTGTAGGTGAATGTTATCTGATACCTAATCCAGGCAGATTTGCAGTGCTCCAGGGAACTGTTGACTAGACTGACCAATTGGTTTGACTTATTACAAGTAATGGGACCTGGAAGGTAGACTTGCCATGAAGAGCTGGGTTTGTTTCCACTTGCTAAACCATTAGCTTAATGAGTACAATGATCCTGTCTGGACAAGCAAGGGAAGCTTACTAGTGCTATAATGCTGGTAAGATCTATAGCCTTAGTTGGTTAAACTCTCGCAGTACTCCTCTGCAAGCTTGGGAGTCTCTTAGCCTTGGCTGTTGCCAACCTGTGCATAAGCTGTCTGAACTTTGGTACATGAGGTATGTTTCTAAAGGCAGAGAATGTGACTGAACTCCGTATCAAGCAAACAGGACTGTACCTTTGTGGATTTTTCAATAGCTTGGTTTGGAAATTACAGGATAGCCTGTGGCTTTCCATGTGTGTTAGACACGCAGCTGATCAAAAGAAAAATATCTAAGCTGCAGAGGGTCCCATGTTAGTTGCTCACTTGTCAGGAGCAAGTGAATTTCTTTAGTGGCTTGTTAATGCAACTTGCTCAACTGGAAATGTTTACATGTTATTTACATTGCGTATACACTGCTGTTTCTAGAAGTTTCTGTTAAAACTCATAACTTTTCTTGTGTGACGGTGTTCCCTGTTGTGTTGTCCAGCTGAGCGTGTACAAGACAATTCTTAAGTGACTGTTCTTGAAACCACTTTTGCATGACAGCTTCTACTAATCGTTCAGCTGAGGAACTTGATGTGTGGGGGAAAATCTGTATCTTGCTTCAGTCTGTCCGTAACAAAAGAAAGATGTGCATCAGAGTGGTTAGCACAGAGTGTGTTAAATGGGCATTTGGAGAGTAGGAAGGAGGTGCTGCTTTTTGCCTCCAATACTTGGGAGTGCTTTGTGTTACAGGTAAATATTTAATTTCATCTCCCTAGAACTTAAACTAGATCTGATAATTAGTTTAAAAACTAAACTGTAAGCTAAGTTAATTAAATAGATAAATTTTAATTAACTAAATAATTAAAACAAAGTTATAAAGAGATGGCAGTGCAGGTGGTGTGCCACAACTGCAGCATGTGGGAGTTTGTGGAGAGCATCGCGATCCCGGGAGACGACCACAGCTGCAGTAAGAGTCTGCAACTTGCACTTCAACTCAGTTGTTGAGCTAGAGTCTGAGGTGCAGACATTGGAGGGCATCAGGGAGGGGGGAGAGTTACCTGAATACTTTGATCCAGAAGGCAGTCAGACCCCTTGGGTTAGGTAGTAGTACAGGTCTTGTTAATGGTCATGGATAAGGAGGGATGACTGCAACTCAGGCAGCTAAGGGGACCTCAGGTGTAGTGCTGGAGGAGCCTCGGCTTTTGGCCTTATCCAACAGGTATGAAGTTCTTGCTGCCTGTGTGGATGAGGGCAAAGTCTGTAGGGTGGATGAGCAAACTGACCACGGCACTGTGGTACAGGAGGTCATTCAAGGGATGGGTGGGGGGGCTGCGGGAGAGGAGTTGAAAAAGAATGTTGTTGTAGTGGGAGTGGCGAGAGATGGGTGTCTGAGGGACTGAAGTGCATCATCACCCCAGGCAACCAAATTTTAATTTGATTCATTGACCGTGGGGGCAATGGTGCCCCTGGGGAGTGCAGCCAGAGCCAAAACCATGGCACCACGGGTGGCTCAGCTGCACAGGGGGGGAGGAAGAAGAATGGAAGAGCTATAATGGTAGGGAATTCAATAGTCAGCGGAGCAGACAGGCGTTTCTGTGGCCGCAGGCATGTCTCCAGGATGGTATGTTACCTCCCTGGTGCCAGGGTCAAGGATGCCACCGAGCGGATGCAGGGTCTTCTGGGGTGAACAGCCATAGGTCATGGTTCATATCGGGACCAAAGACATAGGTAGAAAGAGGGATGAGGTCCTGCAGGCAGAGTTTAGGGAGCTAGGAGAGAGATTAAAAAGCAGGCCCTCAAAGGTAGTAATGTCCAGATTACTCCCGGTGCCACGAGCTAATGAATACAGAAATAGGAGGATAGAGTCGATGAATGCGTGGCTGGAGAGATGGTGCAGGAGGGAGGGCTTTTAGATTCCTGAGGCATTGGGACCACTTCTGGGGGAGGTGGGATCTGTACATCCGGACGGGTTGCACCTCAACAGAGCCGGGACTACTATCCTCATGGGGGGGTGGGGGTTGCAAGTGCTGTTGGGGAAGAGTTTAAACTAGCTTGGCAGGGGGATGGGAACCTGAGAATAGATTCAGTAGGGAGGGGAGTAAAGTTGGAATTAGAAAGCAAAAATGTAGAAAGTGAATTTGACGGGCAGAGGAAATAAGCAGGAAAAAAGGGGAGAATAACAAATTCAAAAACCCTTTGTCTAAATGCACGTAGCATTGTAACAAAATAGATGAGTTGACGGCACAAATAGAGACAAACAGGTATGATCTGATAGCCATTACAGAGACGTGGTTGCAAGATGACCAAGACTGGGAACTAACTATTCAGGGGTATTTGACAATTTGGATGGACAGACAGAAAGGAAAAGGAGGTGGGATAGCACTGTTAATAAAGAATGGGATCAGTGCGTTAGTGAGAAACGATATTGGCTCAGGGATTAAGATGTTGAATCAGTTTGGGTGGAGATAAGGAATAATAAAGGGAAAAAGTCGCTGGTGGGCGTAGTCGATAGGCCCCCTAACAGTAGCTGCACTGTTGGACGGAGTTTAAATCAAGAAATAATCGAGGCTTGTAATAAAGGAACGGCAATGCTCATGGGTGATTTTAACCTTCATGTTGATTGGACAAAGCATATTGGCTAGGGTAGCCTTGAGGAATTCACAGAGTGTATCTGGGATAGTTTCCTTGAACAGCGGAACCAACCAGGGAGCAGTCTATTTTAGATCTAGTACTGTGTAATGAGACAGGATTAATAAATGATCTCGTCGTAAAAGATCCTCTAGGAATGAGTGACGATAATATGGTTGAATTTCAAATTCAGCTGGAGGGTGAGAAAGTTGGTTCTCAAACCAAGGTCCTGAGCTTAAATAAAGGAGACTACAAAGGTATGAAGGCAGAGTTAGGTAAAGTGGACTGGGAAAATAGACTAAAGAATGGGACGGTTGATGAGCAGCGGCAGACATTTAAGGATATATTTCATAACTCGCAACAAAAATATATCCCAATGAGAAGGAAAGACTCTAAGAGAAGGGATAACCATCCGTGGCTAACTGAGGAAATAAAGGAGGTTATCAAATTGAAAACAAAGGCAGACAATGTGGCGAAGACTAGTGGGAGGCCAGAGGATTGGGACATTTTAAAAGTCAGCAGAGAACGACTAAAAAAAAAAAATGATTGAGACGGAAGATAGAATATGAAAGTAAACTAGCACGAAATATAAAAACAGATAGTAAGAGTTTCTACAGCTACATGAAAAGTAAAAGAGTGGCTAAAGTAAATATTGGTCCTGTGGAGGATAAGACTGGGGAATTAATAATGGAGAACAGGGAAATGGCAGAGACATTGAACAAATATTTTGTATCGGCCTTCACGGTAGAAGACACTAAAAACATCCCAATAGTGGATAATCAAGGGGCTATAGGTAGGGAGGAAATTAATACAATCATTATCACTAATGAAATAGTACTAGGTGAAATAATGGTATTAAAGGTGGACAAGTCCCCTGGACCTGATGGCTTACATCCTCGGCTTTTATGAGAAGTGGCTGCAGAGATAGTGGATGCATTGCTTATAATCTTCTAAAATTCCCTGGATTCTGGGGCGGTCCCAACAGATTGGAAAACTGCAAATGTAATGCTCCTATTTTTAAAAAAAAGGAGGCAGACAAAAAGCAGGAAACTATAGACCAGTTAGCCTAACATCTGTCGGTGGGAAAATGCTGGAGTCCATTATTAAGGAAGCAGCAGCAGGACATTTGGAAAAGCATGATTCAATCAAGCAGAGTAAGCATGGTTTTATGAAAGGGAAATCATGTTTGACAAATTTGCTGGAATTCTTTGAGGATGTAACGAGCAGGGTGGTTAAGGGGGAACCAGTGGATATGGTGTATTTGGATTTCGAGAAGGCAGTCAATAAGGTGCCACATAAGAGGTTACTGCACAAGATAAAAGCTCATGATGTTGGGGGTAATATATTAACATGGATAGAGAATTGGCTAACTAACAGAAAACAGAGAGTCGGGATAAATGGGTCATTTTCCGGTTGGCGAACAGTGACCAGTGGGGTGCCGCAGGGATCGGTACTGGGTCCTCAACTATTTACAATCTATATTAATTACTTGGATGAAGGGACCGAGTGTACTGTAGCCAAGTTTGTTGATGATACAAAGATGGGTGGGGGAAAACAAATTGTGAGGAGTACGCAAAAAATCTGCAACGGGATATAGACAGCACCTATTTTCTATGTTTCTATGTTTCTATAACGTGGGAAAATGTGAAGTTATCCACTTTAGCAGAAATAATAGAAAAGCAAATTATAATTTAAATGGAGAAAAATTGTACTGCAGTCCAGAGAGACCTGGGGGTCCTTATGCATGAAACACAAAAAGTTAGTATGCAGGTACAGCAAGTAATCAGGAAGGCAAATGGAATGTTGGCCTTTATTGCAAGGGGAAAGAGTATAAAAGCAGAGCATTCCTGCTACAACTGTACAGGGTATTGGTGAGGCCACACCTGGAGTACTGCGTGCAGTTTTGGTCTCCGTATTTAAGGAAGGATATTGGAGGCTGTTCAGAGAAGGTTCACAAGGTTGATTCCGGAGATGAGGGGGTTGACTTATGAGGATAGGTTGAGTTGTTGTGCCGATACACATTGCAGTTCAGAAGAATGAGAGCTGATCTTATTGAAATTTATAAGAGAATGAGGGGGCTCGACGTAGTGGATGCAGAGAGGATATTTCCACTCATAATAGAACTAGGGGGCATAGTTTCAGAATAAGGTGTCGCCCATTCAAAACTGAAATGAAGAAAAATGTCTTCTCTGAGGGTTTTAAATCTGTGGAATTCTCTACCCCAGAGAGCTGTGGAGGCTGGGTGATTGAATAGACAGATTTTTGAGCGATAAAGGAGTAAAGGGTTATGGGGAGCGGGCAGGGAAGTGGAGCTGCGTCCATGGTCAGATCAGCCATGATCTTATTGAATGGCGGAGCAGGCTCGAGGGGCCAAATGACCTACTCCTGCTCCTATTTCTTATGTTCTTATGTTCTTATAACTAGCAGGGTAGATAAAGGGAGACCAGTGGATGTTGTACATTTGGATTTCCAAAAGACATTCGATAAGGTGCCACATAAAAGGTTGTTAAGCAAGATAAGAGCATATAGGTTTGGGATAAGATATCAGCATGGATAAAGGATTGGTTAATGGGTAGAAAACAGAGTAGGGATAAACAGGTCATTTTCAGATTAGCAGGCCTGAATTGGTGGGGTACTGCAAGGATCAGTGCTCGGGCCTCAGCTATTTACAATCTATATTAGTGACTTAGATGAAGGGACTGAGTGCAATGTATCCAAGTTTGCTGATGATACAAAGCTATGTGGAAAAGTAAGATGTGAGGAGGATGCAAAGGTATATAGACAGGTTAAGTGAGTGGGCAAAAACATAACAGATGGAATACAATGCGAGTAAATGTGAGGTTATTCACTTTGGTAGAAACACACAGAGTTAGCATGCAGGTACAGCAAGCAAATAGGAAGTCAAATGGCATGTTGGCCTTTATTGCTAGAGGATTGGGGTACAAGAATATAGAAGTCTTGCTACAATTATACAGGCCTCTGGTGAGACCACCCCTGGAGTACTGTGCACAGTTTTGGTCTCCTTATTTGAGAAAAGATATACATGCCTTATAGATGGTACCACGAAGGTTCACTAGGTTCACTGAAAATGCAGCGTCAGTTTCCATATGTACGCTGATGACACGCAATTCTACCTTACTACCACTTCTCTCGACCACTCCTCGGTCTCTAAATTGTCAGACTGCTTGTCCGACATCCATTTCTGAATGAACAGAAATTTTCTCCAATTGAATATTGGGAAGACCAAAGCCATTGTTTTCGTTCCCCGCCACAAACTCCGTTCCCTAATCACCGAATCCATCCCTCTCCCTAACTTCCGTCTGAGGCTGAACCACACTGTTCACAACCTTGGTGTCATTTTTGACCATGAAATGAGTTTTCGACCACATATCCGCAGTCTAACTAAGACTGCCTATTTCCACTTCCGTAACATCATCTGTCTCCGCCCTTGCCTCAGCTCATCCACTGTTGAAGCTCTCATCCATTCCGTTGTTACCTCTAGACTTAACTATTCCAATGCACTCCTGGCTGGCCTCCCACATTCTACCCAACATAAACTAGAGGTGATCCAAAACTCGGCTGCACGTGTCCTAACTCGCACCAAGTCTCGCTCACTTGTGCTCGCGGACTTAAATGCGCTTCCGGTTAAGCAACGCCTCGATTTCAAAATTCTCATCCTTTTTTTCAAACCCCTCCATGGCCTCGCCCCTCCCTATCTCTCTAATCTGCTCCAGCCCCACAACCCCCACCCCGAGATGTCTGTGCTCCTCTAATCCTGCCCTCCTGAGCATCCCTGATTATAATCACTCAACCATTTTTGACCCTGCCTTCTGTTGCCGAGGCCCCAAGCTCTGGAACTCTCTGCCTAAACCTCTCCACCCCTCTATCTCTCTTTCCTCCTTCAAGATGCTCCTTTATACCTACCTCTTTGACCAAACTTTTGGTCACCTGCGCTAATTTCTACTTATGGGGCTCGGTGTCAAATTTTTTAACTCATAATACTCCTGTGAAGAGCCTTGGGACATTTCACTATGTTAAAGGTGTTCTACAAGTTATTGTTGTAGATTGAACCCTGGGATAGTCCTATGAGGAGAGATTGAGTAGATTCGGCCTACACTCTCTGGAATTTAGAAGAATGAGAGGTGATCTCAATGAAACATAAGATTCTGAGCGGGTTGACAGAAGTAGGGGGCATAGTCTCAGGATAAGGGGCCAGCCTTTTAAGACTGAGATGAGGAGGAATTTTTTCACTCAGAGGGTTGTGAATCTTTGGAATTATCTGCCTTAAAGTGCTGTGGATGCTCAATTGTTGAGTATATTCAAGACTGAGATAAATAGATGTTTGGACTGCAGAGGAATTGAGGGATATGGGGATAGAGCAAGAAAGTGGAGTTGAGGTCGAAGATCAGCCATGATATTGAATGGCGGAGCAGGCTAGAGGGGCCGTATGACTTACTCCTGCTTTTAATTCCTATGTTCTTACTACTCCCTACTCCAAATAATCTTCTTCCATAAATGTGTGCATCATCACTCTCTTGTTTTGAATCCACTTACTGTAAAGTCGATCTTTCTAGTTACCTTTTTTAATAAAGCAAAAACAATCCACCACTTTCCTGTTTGGGATATAATCAAACAAATGAGACTTTTACTGTGGATGAGGTAATGTGATTAGCTTTTTGATGTCAGATTTCGGCCTCTGCTGAGTTTCTGTTCTTACCCGTGGGGAACTACTGGGTGGAGGTCAGGCACCACCTCGTGATTGGGGGAAGGGAAATTCAAGAGCGTTTTCACTGCTGGCTGCACCTTCTTGGTTAGTTTGTGATTGGCATTGATGGAGCAGGTTGCCTGTAATTCTAACTACAACAGACGTGTAGCTTGCTGTGGAGAAGGAACGTGGATAAAATAATGGGACTTTTTACTCGAGGGACAAAAATTCTGTGCGAACAGGGATCTCATTTACTGTTGTGTCAAGAAAAAAAAACTGCATTTACATTGCACTTTTACAGCCTGTGAATTACTTTTGATGTGGTCACTTATGGAAGCGAAATAATTATGATAAAAATTGAAATATTCCATGTCCTAAGCCATTGTGATGGGTGGAAGGTGAAAGAAAGAACTTGTGTTTCTATAATGCCTTATCAAGAATCAAGTCTCAGAAATAACCCAAAACGTTTTCCATATCATGATACAAGTTGTTCAAAATCATGATGGATCTAGGCAGAGTAGATAGAGAGAAACTGCTCCCATTGGCAGAACGGTAGAGAACCAGAGGATACAAATTTAAGGTGATTGGCAGAAGAACCAAAGGCAACATGAGGATAAACTTTTTTATGCAGCAAGTGGTTACGATCTGGAATGCACTGCATGAAAGGGTGGTGGAGGCAGACTCAATCGTGGCTTTCAAAAGGGAATTGGATAAGTACCGAAAGGAAAAATAAATTGCAGGGCTATGAGGAAAGGGCGAGGGAGTGGGACTAACTGAAGTGCTCTTGTAGAGAGCCGGCACGGGCTCGACGGGCCAAATAGCTCCTCTGTGCTGTAACCATTCTATGATTCTATGAATCACTGCAGGTGTGCAGGTGAATGTGGCAGCCATTTTGTGAGGAAGAATGAGGAGAGTCAATATAAGTAAATGGTGCAATTTGAAAGGGGCTGCAGGAACAGAGAGCTTTGGGGTTCATATACACAATTGTTTGGTGGTGGACGAATAAGTTGCTAAAGTTTAAAAAAAACATATGGGATCCTTGTCTTTATAAATAGAGGCATAGAGTACAAAAGCAATAAAATTATACTAAACCTATATAAATCACTGGTTAGGCCTCAGCTACAGTATTGTGTACTTTCAGAAGGCCTTGGAGAGGGTGCAGAGGAGATTTACTAGAATGGTACCAGGGATTAGGGACTTCAGTTATATGGAAGGACTTCAGTTATATGGAGAGACTAGAGAAGCTGGGATTGTTCTCCATGGAGCAGCGAAGGTTAAGGGTAGATTTAATTGAGGTGTTCAAAATTATGAGGCGTTTTGATAAAGTAAATAAGGAGAAATTATTTCCAGCGGTGGGTGAGTGTTTAACCAAAGATTTAGGTAATTGGCTAAAGAGCCAAAGGAGAGAAGATTTTTTTACGCAGCGAGTTGTTATGATCTGGAAAGCACTACCTGAAAGTGGGGTGGAAGCAGATTCAGTAGTAACTTTCAAAGGGAAATTTGATATATACTTGAAAATGAAATATTTGCAGGGCTATTCGAGAAGAGTGGTGGAGTAGGGCTAATTGGCTAGCTCTTGCAAAGAACTGGCACAGACATGATGGGCTTCTTTCTGTACTGTAAGATTCTATGATTTCATGCATAATAAGATTCTCACAATTTATATAGCACCCTTAATGTAGTAAAATAACCCAATGTGCTTCACAGGAGCATTATCAAGCAAAATTTGACAAGTAGCAGTTAGGTGAATAACTCATTTTTGGTAGTTGAAGGAAGAATATTGGTCAGGACACCGATAACTCTCTGCTCTTTGAAAAGTGCCATCGGATAATTAATACCTGCATGAACCAAATTGTTTCCTTCAAAGGATGGCGCCTCGAGTAATTTAGCCATACATGGATATTATACTGGAGGATTAGCCGAGGATATGTGCTCCAGTCCCAAAGTGGGGTTTGGGGCCATAACCTGCTGACTCGGTTGCAAGTGTTAAATTTTTTCGTAGCCAATCTTTCCAATTCTTTGTCAGATCACAAACGCCAGAGGTCACCTTGCACACATCAAGGATCACCCTGCGCTAATGCTCTTAGCCAAAAGGCCTAGAGCCCAAGCACCATTCCTGGAAGTACTGCAATACCAGGTTCGTGCCATGGAGGTGGATGGGTCAGCAACCCCACACACCTCCGTGGAGGTGGATGGGTCAAACCACCCCACCCACCTCCTATTTCCAAAATGCAGTCAGGCTGACAGGTGTTTGTAGATGGTAATCAAGTCTTTACTTAACGCTTCCATCTTTACAATTGCAATATCTAATCATCATCCAATTCAAACAATGCTTTGATTGAAACCAGTGATTGCAACCTCTGAATGTCACCAGCTATTTTTCTGTTGGTTTATTGTATTGCCACTCAGTACACAAACTTGCATGCATCCATGGAATTTGTAGGATTGCAGAATAATCTCTCAATTAGCTGACAGTCATCATCATGGCCAGTCCCTTGGAATCGAGGAGGACTTGCTTCCACTCCCAAAGTGAGTCCTTTGATGGCTGAACAGTCCGATACGAGAGCCACAGACCCTGTTACAGGTGGGACAGACATTCGTCGAGGGAATGGGTGGGTGGGACTGGCTTGCTCCGTGCTCCTTCCGCTGCTTGCGCTTGGCCTCTTCACGCTCTTTGCGTCGAGACTTTCTCCACCTCGGGCGGTCTGCGGCCAGGGTCTCCCAGGTGTCAGTGGTGATGTCGCACTTTACCAGTGAGGCTTTGAGGGTTATAACGTTTCCGCTGTCCTCCTTTGGCTCATTTACCATGAAGGAGCTCCGCATAAAGCATTTGCTTAGGGAGTCTCGTATCTGGCATGCATACTATGTGGCCTGCCCAGCGAAGCTGATCGAGTGTGGTCAGTACTTCAATACTGGGGATGTTAGCCTGGTCGAGGACACTGATGTTGGTGCGTCTGTCCTCCCAGGGGATTGCAGGATCTTGCGGAGACATCGTTGGTGATATATCTGCAGTGACTTGAGGTGCCTTCTATACATCGCCCATGCCTCAGATCCAGACAGGAGGGCGAGTGTTACATAGAAACATAGAAAATAGGTGCAGGAGTAGGCCATTCGGCCCTTCTAGCCTGCACCGCCATTCAATGAGTTCATGGCTGTACCCCAGTACCCCATTCCTGCTTCAGTACCCCATTCCTGCTTTCTCGCCATACCCCTTGATCCCCCTAGTGGTAAGGACTTCATCTAACTCCTTTTTGAATATATTTAGTGAATTGGCCTCAACAACTTTCTGTGGTAGAGAATTCCACAGGTTCACCACTCTCTGGGTGAAGAAGTTCCTCCTCATCTCGGTCCTAAATGGCTTACCCCTTATCCTTAGACTGTGTCCCCTGGTTCTGGACTTCCCCAACATTGGGAACATTCTTCCTGCATCTAACCTGTCTAACCCTGTCAGAATTTTAAAGGTTTCTATGAGGTCCCCTCTCATTCTTCTGAACTCCAGTGAATACAAGCCCAGTTGACCCTGTAGCCCTGTAGACCATGAGTTGGTGGTAGATTTGAGGGCCTGGTCTTCAAACACCCTTTTCCTCAGACGGCCGAAGGCTGCGCTGGCGCACTGAATCTCTACATCAATGTCTGCCTTTGTTGATAAGAGGCTCCCAAGATACGGGAAATGGTCCACGTTGTCCAGGGCCGCGCTATGGATCTTGATGATTGGAGGGCAGTGCTGTGCGACGGTGACAGGCTGGTGGAGGACCTTTGTCTTACGGATGTTAAGCGTAAGGCCCATGCTTTCATATACCTCAGTGAATACATTAACTATATCCTGGAGTTCAGCCTCTGAATGTGCACAGACGCAGGCGTATAACTGTGCTCTTCTCTGAATTGCTTTTAAAAACTAGTGGTACCGATGAGATAAAGGCAGCAATGTAAACACACCTTGAAATAGCTGTACGTTGTGTTGCTTTCACATGTTCTTGGCTATTTGCACAATCTCTGGTTTGTATTTGCAGCTTCTTCAAATGCTTACATCGTGGGAAATGTTTGCTGTGAACCCACAAACTTCCATTACATGGCATAATGTTAATGTTCAACTCATTCTGCCTACAAACTGCTTTCTGCAACAACTTACTTTGTTTCCAAGGTGTTGGCCTTGGACCAGTGGTAACACTCGCACCTCAGAAGGTTGTGGGTTCAAGCCCCACTCCAGAGACTTGAGCACATAATCCAGGCTGGCACTTCAATGCAGTACAGGTGGAATGTTTCTTCTACTGTCGGAGTTGCCGTCTTTCAGGTGAGGCGTTAAACCGAGTTCCATGAGACGTAACGATCCTATTTTTCTATTTGAAAAAGCAGGGGAATTCTCCTGCTGTCCTGGGCAATATTTATCTTTCAACTAACATCACTGATACAAATTATCTGCCCATTAACTCATTGCTGTTTGTGGGACATTGCTGTGCGCAAATTGGCTGTTGTATTTCCTGCTTTACAACAGTGATTACACTTTAAAGGTAGCAAGTCCCTTGGGATGTCCTGAGTCATGGAAGGTGCCATATAAATGAAAGTCCTTTCCATTTCCCTATTCTTTCCTCTTTCCTTCCACTCCCCCCCCCCCCCCCCGCCCCAATGATTCATAGGAACAGGAGTAGGCCATTCAGCCCCTCGAGCCTGTTCAACTATTCAATTGGACCAAACTCCATATATCCGCCTTTGGCCCATATCCCTTAATACCTTTGATTAACTAAAAGCTATCAATCTCAGACTTAAAATTAACTATTGATCTAGCATCCATTGCCATTTGCACAAAAAAGTTCCAAACTGCTACCACCCTTTGTGTGTAGAAATGTTTCCTAATCTCACACCTTATTGTGATTGTGGGGCTGGGTGATCAATGTGCTCCTAGGCTGCTGGACAATACTCTTGTTATTAGGTGTTTGAAAGGCCGGAGAATAGTTTTTCTCTGTGGAGCTGCCTGTGCCTCCTTGCAGCTGAGAATACGAGATTAGTCAGGGCGGGGTGTTAAATAGAGCTTGCGTACCTCCAAACCTTGTGCCAACTAACAACAATCTGATTTTAGTTTGTAAAAACAGTTGTTACATCAAATACCAATTAAGGACATTATTTTTGCTGGCAGAGCTGGATGATGGTGAGCTTTCCACTGTGATGTGAAGAAATTGAAGTGTCTGGAATCACATGGCTTATCTTGAAATCCTTTGTTACGTGTATAGAAAAACAGAAATTCAAATTTTGAAACCTGGACACTCAGTGAGCTCTTGTGTTAAATTGCTGCACACATTCTAACTGCTGTATATTATTGACACCATACAGCTGTTCTTTTTATTTCTTTCTTGGGTCAAATTTTTGATTCATTCCTCAGCATTTGAAATGTTGCTCTCGTCATTTTATTCACTTCAGCCAAAAAATAACTACTCCTGCGCCAGGGAATTGCAGTAATGTGTGGGGGTTTGCTCCAGAGAGCCAATGTTTTCTTAAGGTTAATGACAACATTTTATTGAGATTTGTTAGCTATATAGACAAAGAATAAAAAAATCATGCTCCATTTTAGCATTTTCAAAGTACATTTGGACTGCATGGTCACTGTAATTTGTTTTAAATATTAAGTCATTGATTTGGTGAGAACTGAACTTGGTCCCCAGGATTCTCTCTGCCTTTACTTGTTGGAGATGGCAGCAATGGAGCGAATTTTCTAAATAGAAAATTTACCCTTTTGCAAGGTGTCATTGCTAGGATTAAGGAGCTAACAGAAGCATTATCAGCAGGGCAAAAGAGCCATGTATCATTGATAGAGTCCTTGGAATTTGGATATAGAGTATTCAGTACGCATAACTTTTTAGAAGAAAACTGCAACACAAAGTCAGATGTCAACAGAAAATGTTGTACGCAATAATCTAAAAATACTTGAATAGTTAACATAAACAAACAAAAGTTAAATTAACCCATAGCCATGTATTACAGCACACAGGTTTTCCTGACTCAAATGATTGATTCTGTTCCAGGTTCTATCCTCCTTCCCAACCACTCGCTCAGTATGAACCAGACTATGTAAAACTGTGTTCAATCCATAGGTAAGCTTCAAACCCTTTATCTATCACCAAAGCCTCCACAACATTGTCTGCCTCTTTCAATACCTCAGTCCTCCAAGTCACCAAAACCATTATCCATGCTTTGATCACCACGAGACTCAATTTCTCCAAAGTCCTCCTTTCTGGCCCCTCCTGTTTCATCCTCTGTGTACCTCCATTTTGTTCAAACCTCAGTCAACTGTATCCTACTCTACACTTCTTAAGTTCTGTTCGCTCATGGCTCCCTGTCCCCGAATACAAAAATTCAAAATCCTGATCTTCAGATCCATCCGTGGTCTTACCCTATCCAATCTTGTATCCTCTCGCAGCAAATATGTTCATCCCATGCCGTGGTCTTCCAACTTGGACCATTTGTTCATTCCCCCATCCCCTCACCCCACCACTAGTGGCAAAACTTTGGGCCTTCTTGATTCTCCACAAACCTCGCTGCCTATCCACTGCTCTTCCCACCTCAAAAAACCTTCTGAATACCCATTTCTTCGAACAAGCTGACAGTCAACCTTCTGAACCTATCACTCCACAGCTCAGCATCCTTTTCCTTGATCTTAGTAAAGTGCTTGGGATGCTTTTTTTTATTAAAGGCACTAGATAAATGTCATTATTCTTGCACTTCCAATATCACAAAAATACTACATGGTATTGTTCAAAGGGGTAAAAAAGACTGCAGAACTTCTACTCTTTGTGGCATTTTGTAAGATTGGGCTTATAACTAGAACTCTCTTTTTCTATTTTTTTTTCTTTTAAATTTTTCTTACCTGTTCTGAAGCTGCTGACTTTTGCTGAATTATGTTTTTTGGGACACCAGTCACCGTTTTGGTACCTTGTCCAAATGGCCATTTTTATGTGTAAGCCGAGATGGTGATTGTTGGCAGGCTATTTAGTTGTAGGGTTTTAACAGCTGAGTATGATCCTGTCACTGCTTTATCTCCATGTACATATTAATTTTCTAATAGGAGTCACTAGATTATGATAAGGCTGGTTCTCCCCTCCATAGCCTCAGGTGCTGATGCCAATTGTAGCGCCCTTAATGCAGCTCTCATTGAAACTGCCGAACTCTGCGCAGACTGGTAATTGTAGTTGCAACTTTGTCGTTGCATGGCCCAGTTATACCCTGGGGATTTATTTGCTGGTTTCTAAAAAAGGGATTCTGGGCTCCATTACTTTTGAGCTGAAAGCAGTGTGGTTTAAAGCTCAGTCACAATTGCAAAGGGGCTACCTTAAAGAAGCTAAGGCTGCTGGTAACTTTTATGAGCTACTATACCAAATGATTTCACATGCAGTTTGAGAACAAGATTTTAACTCTCGTGGTGGAACTTTCACACACTGTTGATGGTTTCCATTTGGAATGAGCTACACTGTAAGCCTCACTTTATGACCACAGATATAGGACCGAGCTATTTGTATGGCAATCTTTGTAACGATATTGGGCAAGTAAAGTTTGATAAAATAACTTATTTTGAGCATCGTCCCAGCTAAAACTAGCTCCAAAATCTTTGGTGATCACCTGTCAATAGCCAATCAAGGATGGTACATTGTTTATTTGACAAAGTAATTGCTGTAATTTGTTATGGTCCTGAACCAGACTGTTCGCAACCTTAGTGTCCTATTTGACCCTGAGCTGAGCTTCCGACCACTCATCTTCTCCATCGCCAAGACTGCCAATTCCACCTCCATAACGTCTCCGCCCCTGACTCAGCTCATCTGCTGAAACCCTCAACTATTCCAATGCTTTCCTGGTTGGCCTCCCATCTTCCACCCTCCATAAACTTGAACTCATCCAAAACTCTGCTGCTCGTATCCTAACTCACACCAAGTCCCATTCACCTATCATCATCATCATCAGAGGCAGTCGCTTGGAGTCGAGGATGACTTGCTTCCACCCTAAAAGTGAGTTCCCAGGTGACTGAGGAGTCCAATACGGGACCTACAGTCTCTGTCACAGGTGGGCAGACGGTGGTTGAAGGAAAGGGTGGTCGGGAGCCTGGGTTGACGCACGCTCCTTCCGCTGTCTACACATGGTTTCTGCTTGTTCTCGGCGATGGGACTCGAGGTGCTCAGCGCCCTCCTGGATGCTCTTTCTTCACTTTGGGTGGTCGTGGGCCAGGCATTCCCAGGAGTTGGTGGGGATGTTGCACTTTGTCAAGGAGGCTTCAAGGGTGTCCTTGAAGCGTTTCCTCTGCCCACCTGGGGCTCGCCTGCCGTATCGAAACTCCGCGTAGAGTGCTTGCTTTGGGAGCCTTGTGTCAGGCATGCGGATGATGTGGCCCGCCAACAGAGCTGATCGAGTGTGGTCAGTGCTTCGATGCTGGGGATGTTGGCCTGAGCGAGAACACTGATATTGGTGTGTTTGTCCTGCCAGTGGCTTTGCAGGAACTTGCAGAAGCAGCGCTGGTGATACTTCTCTAGCATTTTGAGGTGTCAGCTGCATGTAGTCCATGTCTCAGAGCTATATAGGAGGGCAGGTATCATAACTGCCCTGTAAGATGCAAGCCATCAGGTCCAGGCAATTTATCTGCCTTTAGTCCCATTATCTTACTGAGTACCACCTCCTTTGTGATTGTGTTAAGTTCCTTTCTCTCTCCCCCTCCCCGCCCCCCCCCCCCCACCCCCATAGCCCCATAGCCCCATGGCTATCCACTGTTGGAATATTGTTAGTGTCCTCTACCGTAAAAACTGATACAAAATATTTGTTCAGAGTTTCTGCCATCTTCTTGTTCCCCATTACTAATTCCCCAGTCTCATTCTCGAAGGGACCAACATTTACTTTAGCCACTCTTTTCCTTTTTATATACCAATAGAAACTCTTGCTATCTGTTTTTATATTTTGTGCTAGCTTACTTTCATAGTCCATCTTCCCTTTCTTAATCATTTTTTTAGTCGCTCTTTGCTGGCTTTTAAAAGCTTCCCACCTGATTATCAATACTGATTGCTTTGTTTGATATGTCAGAATTCTGTTACATTGGTTCTTTTATGGCTATAATAAATGCCATTTTCTATTAATTTGTTGAATTAAATGTTTGGAGGGATTAAGCACAAGGGAATAAGTACTTAAAAGTTACGATCAATATGTGCAAGAGCTGAATTTTCTTCCTGTCTTTTTGGTCAAGAGCAGCTCAAATGACTCCCTCAGATTCTTTTCATTCCCCTTCTGTGGAGAAGGACATAACCTTTGGTATCTCGCTTTTTTCACACATTTTATCCAATTATTGCCAAATAAGTGAGAGTTTTTTCAATTTCTTCCTACTCCTTCCATCACTGCTCATTCTACAAACCGTTCAGCATCTTCGAACCGCAGCTGTAAGGAGCAGATTGTCCTTTTCTCCAAAATGATAGTTTTTCCCAGTAGACTTTGCTTTTGTCATTCAGTAGCCCTGTCTGTAACCCAAGGACACTGATACAAACTCTTAAGCCTCTGCTGCTATCAGCTTGCTGAACACCAGTACTGAATACTGGTGAGGGCGATGGTTCCTCTGGGGAATACAGCCAGAACCAAGTCCATGGCACCACGGGGGGACAAGGAAGAAGATCGGGAAAGCAATAGTGAGAGGAGATTCGATGGTTAGGGGAACAGACAGGTGTTTTTGCGGCCGCAAATGTGATTCCACGATAGAATATTGCCTCCCTGGTGACAGGGTCGCTGAGCGGCTGCAGAACATTTTGTGGGGGGAGGGTGACCAGCCAGAAGTTGTGGTCCATATCGGTATCAACAGCATAAGTAGAAAGAGGGATGAGGTCCTACAAGCAGATTTTAGGGAGCTACGAAAGAGATTAAAAAGCAGGACCTCAAAGGTAGTAATCTCCGGATTATTCCCGGTGCCACAAGCTAGTGAGTATAGAAATAGGAGGATAGAGCAGATGAGCTGCAGGCGTAAATAGCCACATGGGAATACGATGTCATGGCGATAACGGAGACCTGGCGCAAAAAAGGGCAGAATTAGCTACTAAATATTCCTGGATATAAAGATAGGGAAGGAAAGAAAGGAGGGCGGGTGGCAGTATTGATTAAGGAGAATATTACAGTCTGTAGAGAGTGAGGATGTCCTGGAGGGGTCAAGGATAGAATCTATTTGGTTAGAGTTGAGAAACAATAGAGGTGCCATTACACTACTAGGTGTATTCTATAGGCCACCAACTAGTGGGAAGCATATAGAGGAGCAAATTTGCAGGGAAATTAGAGAGGTGCAAGAACTATAGAGTGGTGGTAATGTGGGACTTCAACTATCCTAATTTAGGGCTCAAAATTGGCCCACCCCTTTTCTTGGTGCGGCGACTTTGTGGGCCGAAAATGCCGTTGAAAAAATCTCCCCCGATTCTGGCCGCTGTGTTGCCTCTCCAGGGGCTTGGCGCGGCGTGGCCAGTCGATTGGGGGGGGCGAAGCTAGGGCCCTGTGCCAGAAACAGTGCCGGCAGCTCTCCAGATGCGCGTTGGAGTGTGCGTGCATGCGCAATAGCTCCTGCCCCCAGCCTCTGTGCGTGCTGCAGCGTGGGACCCGATGCGTCCCGTCCCTATCCCAGGCCGAGTGGCCTTCCGCACAGGCCGGCTGCTGCCTTCCCGGGCTAGAAGGCCACAACAAGCAGGTTGGTGCGGGCCCCAAGCCGGGGCGGGGCGGGTGGGGTAGGGAGGGGGGCGGGACGGAATTTTGATCCTGGGTGGGGGGGGAGGGGGCGGGGAGTATTCTGAACCGGACGGTGGGTTCGATCCCCGACCTCGAGGGAAGATCTGATCCCCAGACGTATCCGATCTCTGACCCCAGGTGCTGTTCTGATCCGAGAGGGTCTGATCCCCGACCCCGGGAAGTAGGGTTGTTTGTAAGGGGCGGGCTGATGGTGGGTGAGCTTAAGCGGCTGGGAGAACATAAGAATAACGGGCAGGAGGTACTTCTATTTTTTATTTGGCTATTTTGAAAAAATTATGTAAATATGTTTTTTTACTTTTATTTTTGTAGTTTAAACTTCCATGAATGTTTCTGTTGTACAATAAATTAACTTTGCGAAGTTTGTCATATGGTGGCCTGTGTAGCTGTTTGATCCTATTCACATTCTTTTGTCAAGTCATTAAGTTCTGCTGGCCTCCGATGTACCTACCTGCGCAGATTTCTTAACTCTCCACAAGGGTTTTCTGTGGCCACATATGCTGGCCTATGTCAGTTTGGAGTAACTATTAGCTGACCTAAGTGGCCAAAATGCGCGTAGGTGGCTGGTAACGCCCCATTTCGAAAAAAACTAAACTAAACTAAAAAAAAAATCCTAACTAACTCACTTACGTTGGCGCAAATTGAATGTGCAAAATGGGGATTTTTAAGATACTCCAGAAAAATCAAGTTGCTCCAAAAAAAAACAGAGCAACTCCTGCCCAATTTTGAGCCCATAGTCTGGGATAGTAATAGTGTAAAGGGCAGCGAGGGAGAAGAATATTTGAAGTGTGTTCAGGAGAACTTTCTTGATCAGTACATTTCCGGTCCAACGAGTAAGAAAGCATTGCTGGATCTGGTTTTGGGGAATGAGGTGGGACAGGTGTCAGTAGGGGAACATTTAGGGAACAGTTATCATAGTATCATAAGCTATCATAGATTAGCTATGGAAAAGGACAAGGAGCAATCTACAATAAAAATCTTTAATTGGAGGAAGGCCCATTCAGTGGGTTAAGAATGGATCTAGCATGGGTAAATTGAAATCCAAGATTGGCAGGCAAAACTGTAATTGAACAATCGGCTGCCTTTATAGAGGAGCAGGTTCGGGTACAGTCAAGGTACATTCCCATGAGGGTGAAAGAAAGGGCAACCGAAGTCAGAGCTCCCTGGGTGATGAAAGAGATAAGAGTATGAAGCAAAAAAAGGAGGCATATGACAGATGTCAGGTTGAGAATACATGTGAAAACCAGGCTGAATATAGAAAGTGCAAAGGGGAAGTGAAAAATGAAAATAAGAGGGCAGAGAGAGAGTATGAGAAAAGATTGGCAGTTAGCATAAAAGGGAATCTAAAAGTCTTCTATTGGCATATAAATAGTAAACATGTAGGGCCCAAGTTTCCACATGATTTGCGCCTGATTTTTAGGAGCAACTGGTGGAGAACAGACTATCTTAGAAATCGCAATTCTCCACATTTTTTTTTCTGCAGTTCTAGTCAGTTAGAACAGTTCCACTTTGGAACAGATTTTTTCTTCAAAAGGAGGCGTGTCCGGCCACTGACTCCTGATTTCAAAGTTTCCACAGTGAAAACGTACTCCAAACTAACTTAGAATGGAGCAAGTGAAGATTTTTGTAGAACTGAAAAAACCTGTTCTACACATTAAAAAAATCAGGCGCAGGTTACAAATTAGGCGTCCAGAACGAGGTGGGGGGGGGAGGGGACGTCATTAAATTCTACAATAAATCCTTATTTATACTTCTACAAATATTATACAAATAAATCCAACCTGAATAAACATTTATAAGCAAAGAAAAGATTAAATAAACCATCTTCCTACCTGTGTGAAAGTGCTTCAGCCAGGGAGAATGCTGCAGGCGTTTGTTCCCGCGGGGACGGTGGGGGGGGGAAGAAAGCCGTTTGTTCCCGCGGGGGGGGGGGAAGAAAGCCATTCGTTCCCGCGGGGGGGGGAGGGGGAGGAGGAGGAAAAAGTCGTTCGTTCCCGCGGGGCGGGGAGGAGGCAGCCGTTTGTTCCCGACGGCGGGCGGGGAGGGGGAGGGAAACGGCTGCCTCAACTTTCTGAGGCTTCCTGCAGCCTTCTCACTGCTGCAAGAAGCCTCAGTGCTGTTGTGCTGATGGCAATGTGCTTTTATTAAAAAATGTTCAAAAATTAAACAGCTACAAAGAACTACAAAAATGGCCGAGTGCCAATGTTTCCTTCACACTGCGCATGCGTGAACGCTCCAACGCGCACGCGCAGCGTTGCCGGCAGGAAAAAAAACTAATTTAAATGGTACCCGCCCCTCCCACTTACAAAATCGGTGCGAGTGTAGGCTCCGCCCCCCTGGGCGCCACGCCAAACAGACAAGGAGCTGCAGGGCACTCCAGAATCGCGCGTTTTTTTTCCGACGCCGTTTTAGGTGCGAAAAACGGGCGCCCGTTTTTTATCGTGTAGAAACTTGGGCCCGTAGTAACAGAAGAGGTGGGGCCAATTAGGGACCAAAATGGAGACCTATGCATGGAGGCAAAGGGCATGGCTGAGGTACTAAATGAGTACTTTGCATCTGTCTTTACCAAGGAAGAAGATGGTGCCAAAGTCATAGTGAAAGGGGAGGTAGTTGAGATACTGGATGGGATAAAAATTGCTAAACATGAAGTACTAGAAAGGCTGGCTGTACTTAAAGTAAATAAGTCACCAGGACTGGATGGAATGCATCCTAGGATGCTGGCGGAAGTAAAGATGAAATTGCGGAGGTACAGGCCACAATCTTCCAATCCTTCTTTGATACTGGGGTGATGCCAGAGGACTGGAGAATTGCAAATGTTGCACCATTGTTCAAAAAAGGGTGCAAGGATAAAATACAGGCCAGTCAGTTTAACATCAGCAGTTGGGAAGCTTTTAGAAACGATAATCAGTGACAAAATTAACAATCACTTGGCCAAGTATGGATTATTTAAAAAAAACTTGAACAGATTTGTTAAAGGCAAACCATGTTTAACTAACTTGATTGAATTTCTTGATGAGATAACAGAAAGGGTTGATGAGAGCAATGCGGTTGACGTGTACATGGACTTCTAAAGACGTTTGATAAAGTGCCACATAATGGGCTTGCCAGCAAAGTTGAAGCCCATGGAATAAAATGGACAGTGGCAGCATGGAGATGAAATTGGCTAAGTGACAGGAAATAGAGAGTAGTGGTGAATGGTTATTTATTGGACTGGAGGAAGGTACACAGTGGTGTTCCTCAGGAATCGGTAGTAGGACCACTGCTTTTCTTTGATATATTAATGACTTGGACTTGGGTGCACAGGGCACAGTTTCAAAGTTTATAGCTGACAAGAAAACGGAAGTATAGTCAACAGTGAGGAGGATAGTGATACACTTCAAGAGGATATAGACAAGCTGATGAAATGGGCGGACATATGGTAGATGAAATTTGGTGCAGAAAAGTGCAAAGTGATACATTTTGGTAGGAAGAATGAGGAGAGGCAATATAAAGTAATGGGTACAATTCTAAAGGGGTGCATGAACAGAGATACCTGGGGGTATCTGTGCTCAAATCGTTGAAGGTGGCAGGGCAGTTTGAGAAAGCGGTTAAAAAAGCATACAGGATCCTGGACTTCATAAATAGAGGCAAAAGCAAGGAAGTTATGATTAACCTTTATAAAACATTGGTTTGGCCTCAACTGGAGTATTGTGTCCAATTCTGGGCTTTAGGAAGTCTGCAGAAAAGATTTACAAGAATGCTGACAAGGATGAGGGACTTCAGTTATGTGAATAGACTGAATAAGTTGGGGTGGTTCTCCTTGGAGCAGAGAAGGTTGAAAGGAGATTTGATAGAGGTGTTCAAAATCATGAGGGGTCTGGACAGAGTAGATAGAGAGAAACTGTTCCCATTGGCGGAAGGATCGAGAACCAAAGGACACAGAATTAAGGTGATTGGCAAAAGAACCAAAGGCGACATGAGGAAAACTTTTTTACGCATAGAGTGGTTCTGATCTGGAATGCACTGCCTGAAAGGGTGGTGGAGGCAGATTCAATCGTGGCTCTCAAAAGGGAATTGGGTAAGTACCTGAAGGAAATAAATTTGGAGGACTATGGGGACAGGGCGGGGGAGTGGGGCTTTATTTTTAATATTCGTTCTGCGATATGGGCGTCGCTGGCAAGGCCAGCATTTATTGCTCTTCCCTAATTGCCCTTGAGAAGCTGGTGATGAGCCGCCTTGAACCGCTGCAGTCCTTGTGGTGAAGGTACTCCCACAGTGCTGTTAGGGAGGGAGTTCCAGGATTTTGACCCAGTGACGATGAAGAAATGGCGATATATTTTCAAGTCACAATGGTGTGTAACTTGGAGGGGAACTTCCATGTGATTGTGCTCTCGTGCAACTAATGCCCTTGTCCTTCTAGATGATAGAGGTCGCAGGTTTGGGAGGTGCTGCCGAAGAAGCCTTGGCGCGTTGCTACACTGCATCTTATAGATGGTACACACCAGCCAGTGATGGAGGGAATGAATGTTTAAGGTGGTGGATGGGGTGCCAATCAAGTGGGCTGCTTTGTCCTGCTTGGTGTCGAGCTTCTTCAGTGCTGTTGGAGCTGCATTTATCTAGGCAAGTGGAGAGTATTCCATCACACTCCTGACTTGTGCCTTGTAAATGGTGGAAAAGCTTTGGCGAATCAGGAGGTGAGATACTCGCCGCAGAATACCCAGCCTCTGACCCGTTCTTCTTGCCACAGTATTTATGTGGCTGGTCCAGTTAAGTTTCTGATCAGTGGTGACCTCCAGGATGTTGATGATGGGGGATTCGGCGATGGTAATGCCGTTGAATATTAAGAGGAGATGGTTAGACTTTCGCTTGTTGCCTGGCACTTATGTGGCACGAATGTTATTTGCCACTTATCAGCCCAAGCCTGAATGTTGTTCAGGTCTTGCTGCAAGTGGGCATGGACTGCTTCATTTTCTGAGGAGTTGTGAATGGAACTGAAGACTGTGCAATCATCAGCGAACATCCCAACTTCTGACCTTGTATAGGAGGAAAGGTCATTGATGAAGCAGCTGAAGATGGTTGGGCCTAGGACACCTCCCTGAGTGATGTTCTGGGGCAGTGATGATTTGCTTCCAACCAGCACAACCATCTTCCTTTGTGCTAGGTATGACTCCAGCCAATGGAGAGTTTTCCCCCTGATTCCCATTGACTTCAGTTTTACTAGGGCTCCTTGATGCCACACTCTGTCAAATGCTGCCTTAATGTCAAGGGCAGTCACTCACCTCACCTGGAATTTAGCTCTTTTGTCCATGTTTGTCCAAGACTGTAAGGCGATTTGGAGCCGACTGGTCCTGATGGAACCCAAACTGCATATCGGTGAACAGGTTATGGCTGAGTAAGTGCCGCTTGATAGCACTGTCGCCGATACCTTCCATCACTTTGCTGATGATTGAGAGTAGACTGATGGAGCAGTAATTGTCCAGATTGGCTTTGTCCTGCTTTTTGTGGACAGGAACATACCTGGGCAATTTTCCACATTGTCAGTTAGATTCCAGTCTTGTAACTGTACTGGAACAACTAGGCTAGAGCTGGAGTACAAGTCTTCAACACGCCAGCTGGGATGCTGTATCCAGTGCACTCAACCGCTTCTTGCTATCACGTGGAGTGAATCGAATTGGCTGAGGACAACTGGCTTCTGTGATGGTGGGGACTTCAGGCGGAGGCCGAGATGGATCACCACTTGGCACTTCTGGCTGAAGATGGTTGCAAACGCTTCAGCCTTGTCTTTTGCATTTGCATACTGGGCTGCCATGACTGGATGGGGATATTCATGGAGCGAGCCTCCTCCTCCCATTAGTTGTTTAATTGTCCACTGCCATTCACGACTGGATGTGGCAGAACTGCAGAGCTTTGATCTGATCCGTTGATTGTGGGATTGCTTAGCTCTGTTAATAGCATGCTGCTTCCGCTGCTTAGCATGCATGTAGTCCTGTGTTGCAGCTTTCCCAGGTTGGTACCTCATTTTTAGATATGCCTGGTGTTGCTCCTGGCATGCTTTTCTTGATTCCTCATTGAACCAGGGTTGGTCCCCTGGCTTGATGGTAATGGTAGAATGAGCGTGGGCCATGAGGTTACAGATTGTGTTGGAATACAATTTTGCTGCTGCTGAAGGCCCTCAGGGCCTCATGGATGCCCAGTTTTGAGCTGCTAGATTTGTTCTGAATCTATCCCATTTAGCATGGTGGTAGTGTCACACAACATGATGGAGGGTGTCTTCAGTGTGAAGACGGACTTTGTCTCCACAATGACTGTGCGGTGATCACTGCTACCAATGCTGTCGTGGACAGATGCATCTGCGACAGGTTGATTGGTGAGGACGAGGTCAAGTAGGTTTTTCCCTCGTTGTGGTCCTCTCACCACCTGCTACATGTCCAATCTGGCAGCTCTGTCCTTCAGGTGCTACTGAGTCACTCATGGTGATGGACATTGAAGTCCCCCACCCAGAGTACATTCTGTGCAGTTGCTACCCTCAGTGTTTCTTCCAAGTGGTGTTCAACATGGAGGAGTACTGATTCATCTACTGAGGGAGGGCTGTAGGTGGTAATCAGCAGGAGCTTTCCTTGCCCATGCTTGACCTGTAGCTATGAGACTTCATGGTGTCCATAGTAAATGTTGAACACTCCTAAGGCCACTCCCTCCCGACTGTATACCCTGTGCCACCACCCCTGGTGGGCCTGTTCTGCCGGTGGGACAGGACATACCCATGGATGTTGATGGAGGAGTCTGGGACATCGGCTGAAAGGTATGATTGTGTGATTACATCAGGCTGTTGCTTGACTAGTCTGTGGGACAGCTCTCCCAATTATGGCACACGTCTCCAGATGTTGGGGAGGAGGACTTTGCAGGGTCAACTGGGCTGGGTGTGCCTTTGTTGTGTTCATAGCTGGTGCCGAGATCGGGTTTTATTATTGTTGTTTCTTATAGTAGTTTGTTACAACTGAGTGGCTTGCGAGGCCATTTCAGAAGGCAGTTAAGACTCAATCACATTGCTGTGGGTCTGGAGTCACATGTAGGCCAGACCAGGTAAGGACGGCAGATTTCCTTCCCTAAGGGACATTACTGAACCAGATGGGCTTTTACAACAATCTGGTAGTTTCATGGTCACCATTACTGACAGTAACTTTTTATGCCAGAATTATTTAATTAACTGAATTTAAATTTCCCAACTGCTGTGTTGGTCTCCGGACTATTAGTCCAGGCCTCTGCATTACTAATCCCGTAACTTAACCATGATGCTACCATTCCAACTAGCTGAAGTGCTTTTTGGGCTCGACGGGCCGAATGACTTCCTTCTGTGTTGTAACAGAAAAAAACACAGACCAGGGATTGAAATTGGTATCTTTCTGATGTGTATAACTTTCTGATCGTGTGCTTCTTGCAGCTGGAGTGATCCGAAGTGCATTCTAAAGCCACATTTTGTAGTGGGTAGAAGGTGCTGGTTTTAAGGTCTGACCGCAGGTGAAACGTAAAGGCTGTGTGGTGCTCCAGAAGCCTACCTAATTGTTATCCCACCCTGATTCAGAACCAGCCAGTCACATCCTTGTTAACCTGATAGCTGAAGAATTTTTTTTCAGGATTGGGACTGAGGAGAACATTTAACTAGATGCTTGTAGAATCAAAGCCATATTTGTTTTCAATGCACTGAAGTCAAGGTATTAAGTCCTCTACCTTATGCTGTGGGACAAGGCCTTGGACATTGGCTGTATTTATTCACAAAATGGCAGTTCATTCATATGGATTATAAATAAATCTTTGTAACTTTCTGTCCAGTTTATAATCTCTGGGTTGTGTTAAAATATGCTTTCTGTGGATGGTTTTAATGAAGGAGGCAGTAACAAGATTTTTCAGTGATTCCGTTGCTGTCATTAGGACAGCCTAGGATAGACAAAGTGTCACTATGGCAGTGCTCTTTTCAAAGCGGTGAGATTGTAAAATATATTTCTCTGATGGTTGTAGGTGTCCACTTCTATTGATTAAAAAAAAAATAAAAAGCAAGGAACAAGAATTGGACATTAATTTCCTGACTGAGAAGGTGCTGATCTGGTGCCTCCACCCGCGTTGCTCTGTCACCAGCTACTATGCAGTGTGTGAGAGTAATGCAGTTTGCTTCACTTGGATACCCTCCCCGACATCGAGAAATAGCTTTGTAGGGACTTATCGATGTGAACCTGAGTTCTCCTACATGGCAATGCTTAATGAATCACTAGACCTAGAAAGAGGAAAGCATGTGTTAAAGGAGTACAGAATGCATTGTCAGTTTTAGTTAGAAGCTTTAATTGTTTTTTGGGGGTAAGAATCTAATGATCTAAATTCATAAAGCACAGAAGGAGGCCATTCGGCCCATTGTGGCTGTCGGCTCTTTGAAAGCACTATCCAATTAGTCCCACTTCTATTTGATTTGAAATATTTAAAAAAATTATATTTATATGTTTGGAAATGTTATTTTTAAACCCACTCCACTAAGTGGTGTCTTGTGGATCAGGCTTTGTTAGTTTCCATATGAAAATTGGAGTGAGTACCACCCCAATTTGCTGAGAGACAGCTAGGGGGAAAAAAACTTGTGTAAATCATTTAAAATAAAAATTAAGACTGCAGTTCAGAGCTGGTGCTGTACATGGGGTTAAGAGCCGTAAAGATTTCTCTGCCACTGTCAGTATTCTCCTACAACTATATTAGTGCACTGTAGGGTTTCTCACAAATAGAGCACTAATATCGGTTGCTTCCCCATTCTGTTTGTTGTTTCTGACTCAAGCATGATGCTACAACCAGTGAGCTGTTTGGATCCCAATAGCAAAGTGAAGACTCATTTTTCCTGACTTATTTGTGGAAGCGAAGCAGTGGATAATTAAATTTTCTGGGTAATTGAGCAGAAACTGGATAATGAATGCGCCTGTGCATCCACGTAGGTGGGAAGCCTGATCAGTCTGCTCACTGATTTACAGGCCAGAAGAGAGATGGAAAATAGAACTCCTCCAGATGTGACAAATGCGACAGCTTGCACTGTAAAATAAATGAAACAGCTGCTGTTTTGGTTTCTCTGCTCACAGCAGACTGGCAGATTTCACTTGCTATTGCTTTAAAAAGTGCCCGAGTTTGTGGTGCTCTTTACCTGAAACTGAAACTTTCTGCATGAAGTGAAGCAACAAAATATTTTCGATCGGTAGCTTTCATTGATTAAATAAAACATTTTATAGGCGCACATGTGATACAAGTGCATTTGTACTATTTTTAACTGCAGTTGAGAAAAACTGTATATTGTTGTTTTACATAGAAACATAGAAAATAGGTGCAGGAGCAGGCCATTCAGCCCTTCTAGCCTGCACCGCCATTCAATGAATTCATGGCTGAACATGAAACTTCAGTACCCCCTTCCTGCTTTCTCGCCATACCCCTTGATCCCCCGAGTAGTAAGGACTTCATCTAACTCCCTTTTGAATATATTTAGTGAATTGGCCTCAACTACTTTCTGTGGTAGAGAATTCCACAGGTTCACCACTCTCTGGGTGAAGAAGTTTCTCCTCATCTCGGTCCTAAATGGCTTACCCCTTATCCTTAGACTGTGACCCCTGGTTCTGGACTTCCCCAACATTTGATTGAATTGCACCCATATCCTAAAGGGGGTAAATGAATTTTGTTTACTTTGCTATTTGCAAGTGATTAGGCTAATGTCCTCTCTCAACTAGGCTGGTTTCGCTGGTCTCCATCCTCCCCCAGAACAGATACAGTGACAGATGTGCTGGTGAGTTGGTTGTGTTGGTTCCTAACAGTGTGACACTATAGATATGCGTTGGGTGAGGTATATGGGTAGAACCTGAAGGCTGTGCTGCTATTTAACTGAGGCAAAATGGTGGATCTGGCCAAGATCCAAGAGTGGCTCCAGCATGGAAGTTAGTAATGGGCATTATGCAAACTGTTGAGCTCCATCCCTTACATTTTGGCTTGCTATTGTGTGTTATATAAATTATTTCATACTTTGCAAATAATTAAATGATGAAATTTATGCAGGCTTTTTGCCATTAAATGATGGCAGTGGTTTGTTCAAACTAAATTAATTCTTTAAATAATTAGAGTGCATTTCTGAACAATAAATGGTGCCTCCTGTAATTTGGGAGAGGTTTTCCCTGGTCTTGTTTAACCCGGATGCACCCACATTTACAGGGATTTAAAATCATTACTTCCTCATTCCCCAACTCAGCGGGATCATAGGTAACTATCCGTATAGCGTTGTAATCAGTTGTTAGAAGGTGTGTGAGAGAATTTAAGGTGGAGCCTCCTTTCCCCACCTCACCACACCTCACACTTCCTCTGTTACTGTTTTCTGATTACCTGATTGTAAGATTGAGAACCTGTGGGAAGTCAGTCACAAACACGAGTCCACAAAATGTTTGGAGCATATTGGTCCCACATCGCGCCAACAAACCTTTGAGCACTTTACAAATGTCCGTTGAATATTGCAGCACTATATTTCTAACCATCAGAAACTGATGATGTTGCAGCTTCCTCTAGTGGCAGAAATAAGTGACATCTTGTCTTATTTCAGTTTACTTCCCATGTCTTGTCATATTTACATATTGTTTCTGCAGCTTCTTGCCCCAAAGACCTTGGACCTGCGGAATTTCAAACTCTATTTTTCAGTTATCTGCTAATATGCTGATTAAACACCTGCTTATTTCAATTATGTTTTCCAGCCAGTGTACTTTGCCTACAAAACAGCAGTGACTACATTTCAAAATAACTCAATGGTTCTGAAGTGCTTTGGGATGTTCAGAGGACATGAGAGGCACTATGTAAATGCAAATTCTTTCTTTTTTTCTTTACCCAGTTAGGAAAAGAGTGAAGTATGCATGATTAAAATACCATTAATGATCCTGCAATGGTTTATCTTCTCTCTCCCGCACTGTTATCTCTGGAATTCCCACAGGATCTATCCTTTGCCCCCTCCAATTTCTCATCTACATTCTGCCCCTCAGCCACATCCGAAACACACGTCAGGTTCCATATGTACGCTGATGACACACACTAATTTATTAACACCTCTTTCGACCCCTCCACTACCTCTGCTGCTTGCCCAACAATCCAGCGCTGGATGAGCAGAAATTTCTTCACAAGCTCCATTCACTAGCCACCAATTCCATCCTCCTCCCTGGCCACTGTCTGAGGTGACACCAGACTTTTCGCAATATCGGCATCCTATTTGAGCCTGAGCTGAGCTTCTGACTAAAGTAGTGGACAGGAGAATGTCTATGGATGTTATTTATATGGACTTCCACAAGGCATTTGATAAAAGTCCCACATAAGAGACTGTTAACTAAGGTAGAAGCCCACAGAATTGAGGGAAAATTATTGACCTGGTTAGGAAATTGGCTGAGCGACAGGAGACAGAGAGTAGGGATAATGGGTAGGTACTCAAATTGGCAGGATGTGATCAGTGGAGTCCCGCAGGGATCTGTGTTGGGGCCTCAATTATTCACAGTGCTTATTAACGACTTAGATGATGACATAGAAAGTCATGTATCCAAATTTACTGGTGACATAAAGATAGGCAGCATTATAGGTAGTGTAGATGAAAGCATAAAATTACAAAAGGATATTGATAGATTAAGTAAATGTGCAAAACTGTGGCAAATGGATTTCAATGTAAGCAAATGTGAGGTGTTGCACTTTGGTGCTAAAAATGATAGAACAGGGTACTTTCTAAATGGTGAAAAGCTAAAAAGAGTGGAGTTTCAAAGAGACTTGGGGGTCCAGGTACATGGATCATTAAAATGTCATGAACAGGTACAGCAAATAATTAACAAGTCTAATAGAAAACTGGCCTTTATATCTAGAGGACTAGAATACAAGGGGGTAGAAGTTATACTGCAGCAATACATAACCTTGGTTAGGCCACATCTGGGGCACTGTGAGCATGGATTTATGAAAGGGAAATCATGCTTGACAAATCTTGTAGAATTTTTTGAGGATGTATCTAGTAGAGTGGACAGGGAAGAACCAGTGGATGTGGTGTACTTGGACTTTCAAAAGACTTTTGACAAGGTCCCACACAAGAGATTGGTGTGCAAAATTGAAGCACATGGTATTGGGGGTAATGTATTGACGTGGATAGAGAACTGGTTGGCAGACAGGAAGCAGAGAGTTGGCTAGTGGGGTGCTGCAAGGCTCAGTGCTGGGACCCCAGCTATTTACAATATACGTCAATGATTTAGATGAAGGAATTGAGTGTAATATCTCCAAGTTTGCAGATGACACTAAGCTGGGTGGCGGTGTGAGCTGTGAGGAGGATGCTAAGAGGCTGCAGGGTGACTTGGACAGGTTAGGTGAGTGGACAAATGCATGGCAGATGCAATATAATGTGGATAACTGTGAGGTTATCCACTTTGGTGGCAAAAACACAAAGGCAGAATATTATCTGAATGGCGGCAGATTAGGAAAAGGGGAGGTGCAACGAGACCTGGGTGTCATGGTACATCAGTCATTGAAAGTTGGCATGCAGGTACGGCAGGCGGTGAAGAAGGCAAATGGCATGTTGGCTTTCATAGCTAGGGGATTTGAGTATAGGAGCAGGGAGGTCTTACTGCAGTTGTACAGGGCCTTGGTGAGGCCTCACCTGGAATATTGTGTTCAGCTTTGGTCTCCTAATCTGAGGAAGGACGTTCTTGCTATTGAGGGAGTGCAGTGAAGGTTCACCAGACTGATTCCCGGGATGACAGGACTGACATATGAGGAGAGACTGGATCGACAGGGCCTGTATTCACTGGAGTTTAAAAGGTTGAGAGGGGATCTCATAGAAACATATAAAATTCTGACGGGACTGGACAGGTTAGATGAAGGAAGAATGTTCCCGATGTTGGAGAAGTCCAGAACCAGGGGACACAGTCTTAAGGATAAGGGGTAAGCCATTTAGGACTGAGATGAGGAGAAACATCTTCACTCAGAGAGTTGTTAACCTGTGGAATTCTCTACCGCAGAGAGTTGGATATATTCAAGAGGGAGTTAGATATGGCCCTTACGACTAAAGGGATCAAGGGGTATGGAGAGAAAGCGGGAAAGGGGTACTGAGGTGATGATTAGCCATGATCTTATTGAATGGTGGTGCAGGTTCGAAGGGCCGAATGGCCTACTCCTGCACCTATTTTCTATGTTTCTATGTGAGCACTTCTTAGCACCACACACTAGGAAGGATATATTGGCCTTGGGGGGAGTGCAGCGTAGATTTACCAGAATTATACCCTGATTCCAAGGGTTAACTTTCGAGGAGAGATTACACAAATTAGGATTGTATTCCCTAGAATTTAGAAGGTTAAGGGGTAATCTGATCAAAGTTTTCAAAGTATTAAGAGGAACAGAAAGGGTAGATCGAGAGAAACTATTTCTGCTGGTTGGGGATTCTAGGACTGGGGGGTGGGCATCGTCTAAAAATTAGAGCCAGACCTTTCAGGAGTGAAATTAGGAAATACATCCACATGCAAAAGGGTGGTAGAAGTTTGGAACTCTCTTCCTCAAACAGCAATTGATGCGAGATCAATTGTTAATTTTAAATCGGAGATGGATAGCTTTTTGTTAACCAAAGCTATTAAAGGATATGGGCCAAAGGCGGGTATATGGAGCTAGGTTGCAAATCAGCCATGGTCTCACTGAATGGCAGAACAGACTCGGGGCTGAATGGCTTACTCCTGTTCCCATATCAGTATCTCGATTTTAAACTTCTCACCCTCTTGATCAAATCTCTCTATGGCCCTGCCCCTCCCTATCTCTGTAACCTCTTCCAACCATACAACCCTCGAGTACTCTGTGTTCCTCCAAATTCTGCCCTCTTGTGCATCCCTGACTTCTTTCACCCCACCATTGGCGGCTGTGCCTTCAGCTGCCTAGAACCTAAGCTCTTGAATTCCCTCCCTAAACCTCTGTACCTCTCTCTCCTCCTTTAAGACAAGACGCTGCTTAAAACTTAATTCTTTGACCAAGCTTTTAGTCACCTATTGTATTATTTTCTTATGTTGCTCGGTATCAATTTATTTTGTCTTGAGTATCCTTCTGTGAAGCACCTTATGAGGTTTCACTATGGTAAAGGCGCTATATAAATGCAAGTTGATGTTGTGGTTTGCTGTGTGATGATGAATAAATTGTAGTCTTTTCTGTGCTGACCGAGTTGATCATTGTTTCTAATTTACATTAGTGAATCAATGCAAATTGGTCAAATTTTCAAATGATACCAAATTAGGGAGGCATTTGATTCTGGGGAGGCAGCTTAGGACAAAATATTTCGATAGGGGAAATTTATTTCAAGTGTAAAGTGCAACACGGAGAAAAAAGGATGATGTAAATAAGAGAAAAATAATTGCATTTATTTGGCACGTGATCACATTTTCAGGACATCTCAAAGCATTTCATATTTAATTATTTACTGTTGACGTGTTGTGGCAGCTAATTTGCTCATGGCAAGCTCCCATAAATAGAAAAATAGATGAATAACCAGTTGATTAATTTTTTTAATGGTGTGCATTGAGGAAAAAGGTGTTGGGCAGGATACTAGAACACCCTGATTTTCTTTAAATAGTACCATAGGATATTTTACATTGCTTCAAACAGGCAGATGTAATCCATGAGTAGTATTGCAATAGCTGAGAATGAAGTTGAAAAACATCTATGGAGTCTTAGTGGACTTGCCACTCAGCATGGCCAATCAGTGCAGAGTAACAATCAAAAAACAAACTAATGCTGAACTATATAGTCAAAATATGAGTACAATTCGGAGGAAAATCCTCTAACATCTAGAAGGATAAGGGCAGCAGGTGCATGGGAACACCACAACCTCCAAGATCCCCTCCAAGTTAAACACCATCCTGACTTGGAAATATATGGCCGTTCCTTTATCATCGCTGGGTGAAAATCCTGGAACTTCCTCCCCAATAGCACTGAGTACCTTCACCACAAGGACTGCGGCAGTTCAAGAAGGCAGCTCACCACCACCTTCTCTAGGGCAATTAGGGATGGGCAATACATTCCGGCCTTGCCAGTGATGCTCACATCCCATGAGTGAATAAAGAAAAAAAAAGTGTGTTCAAACTGTAAAGTGCTCTGATAAGACCATACCTTGGATATTGCATTGAATTCTGGTCTCACCTGGAGATAGACATTCAAGTCATGGAGACATTTTAGAAGATATTTGCGGCTGATCTCTAAAGTAAGAGAACGGAGGTATGAGGAGAGATTTTCTTTTGAGGCATTTTAGCCTTGAAAGCAGGTGACTGAGGGGGAGACCTTGTAGAAATATAGGAGGTAGTATATAGTGTAGGAAAGGAAAATTACTTCAAACTAAATCACGAGAGGTGGTCAGGGTGGTGCAAGTTCACAATAGTAAAAGGCAAATTTCAGATTGATGTCATGAACTCCTTCACACAAAGTGTAATTAACACATGGAATGACTCCCAGATAGAGTCATGGAAACAAAAATCTTTGAATCTTTTAGAAAAAATTGGATGTCAAGAGAGCAAGGACTTGCACACTCTGGGTGGAATGTAGGTTAGAGTGGTTAAGTTTCTAAATTTGATTGAGGGAAAAAATGTGAAGCAAAATCAAATTGCCATTTTCATTATGAACATATAAATTGAAACATTTGTGTGTGCATACACTTAACCTATGTTCAACAGGGAAATTGGAGCACTTCATGTTCCTTAAGCTGCTTTTTTCCTCGGACTGTATTTGATTACGACAATTGCCTCAAATGCATTCCAGTACAATTATTGGAGCAGAACCATTCAATAGCCAAATAGTCCTGGTTTTAAAATGATGCTTCTCTAGTCTGGAAACAGCTTTTAAGTATCGTGTCTGACCATTTAAATAGCAGATAGGTAAACTTAGGAAAATTGTGTTGCAACTTCTTTACCCAGAGAGTAGTGAGAATGTGGAACTCGCTGCCACAGGGAGTATTTGAGGCAAATAGTCTAGATGCATTTAAGGGGGGGTCTAGACGAGCATATGAGGGAGAAGGGAATAGAGATTTATCCTGATAGTTAGATGAGGAAAGACGGGAGGAGGCTCGAGTGGAGCATAAAAGCCAACATGGACTGGTTGGGCCGAATGGCTTGTTTCTGTGCCATGTATCCTTTGTAATGTAATATTCTGAAGAAATGGTCAGTGACACATTTAATTTGCTAAGCTTTTTCGAGTTCAAGTGAAATATGCCTATAAATTGAGAGTTGCGATCCTAATACTGTAGGAACCTGTCACAACCATTTGATTTATTTCTAACATTTTATATAACATAGTTCAGGGTCTCTTATTAACTGAAAACTATATATTAAACACTTTATAACCTTCCCTACACTGTAGCCCAATTTGATATAAGCATTGTTAATGGCTCTGTTTCTAATGGACAAACTATTGTACCCACTCACTTATGTTGTCCCCTCAGTTGCTTTGATAGTGTTTCTCTCAGTGCATAGCTTACAGTAGAACACACACTGTATATGGTGTCAGTGAAAGAGAAACTGGACAAACTGTCCTTGCTCTAGCATCTGGCTCCTTAAGATGGGTGAGGATTTTCAAGCGGGTCTTTTTAATTTGGCTCCAAGATTTTCAGTTACCTCCTAAAAAATCTAGGCTTTTAGAAACCAGTATCTCTCAGAGAACGTACCAAGTGTAAATGTTGAAATAAGTACAGGTACAATTTCTGAAATCCGGAATCCTCGGGACCGAAACTATGCCAGTTTTTTGGGTTTTCCGGATTTCAGTCATGAAAATCAATAATCTGGAATCCTCGACCGAATCCGTGTCAGGTTTTGAGCGGCGAGGTCTGAAATCCGGCATGGATTCAGTCGAGGATTCTGGATTTCAGACTTGATTTTCTTGTCTGAAATCCAGAATCCTCGATTGAATCCGTGCCAGATTTTGGGTTTTGCCTCAAAAATGTCCAGTTTTCGGACAATAATTCTGGATGACTCCATCAGCTATGCGCAAAACATCCGGTTTTCGGACAATTCTGTTTTTCGGAGTTCCGGATTCGGGACGTTGCACCTATAGTGTTACAGTGTCATTGTATATGCATTTTTGGAACTGATGTAATTCTGTGTTGTGGTATTAATGTTTTGCTCCAAAATGCTAGTGCTAGCTTGCACACCTCACAGTACAGTGCCTAAATTTGATCTGTGCAAACCCTTTAATCATACTAATTTTCTCTATTTTTCCATTTCCCCCTCTTTTGCAGTTTCCCTCATGTCCATGATCGACACACGACACTGCGGCTGCTCGGCCTCGGTGTGGTCAGGCACTGTGCTTCGGACCCCGTGATAAACACAACTTGGTGTTGGACGTCATGAGCATAGTAATTCCACTGGGAGTTACTACACCAGATACTTCATACTCTGATATGGCTGCTGGATCAGAGTGAGTACTATACAGATACTGGGGGAGATATGGGGGGACGGGGAGAAGATCATTAGTTTTTTGAGGTGGTGGGGGAGGGACACATACTTTTGTTTTGGTAATAATGGGTGTGCTTTAAAGCAGTAATCTACAATTGCATTATATTTCATGTGTCAAAAAATATATTGTTGGGATTTTAACCTGAAATATTCCTTTTCATGCAGACCAAAGGCTTTCTATAGCGATCATGCTGTTCTACCTGTGATGCTGCCATATCCATATCGTTAGGTTAAAAATGAACAACTATCAAAAATCCCTTCTCCTCCCCATCCCCTCACCTAAAAAGCTTTCCTCTGACTGACCCCAGTAGTTTATAAGTACTGTACCATTTATCTGAATTAGCTTATTTAAAGGTATGAGTCAAGTTAGCAGCTGAACACAACAATCATGCTTCAGGCCCAGGACTACCTATTAGCAATACCATGAAGATCAGCTGTTATATGTAACTAATAATAATAGTGCAAACATGCAATATATTGTATGGAGCCAGCCTTCACTCCTGGCCTCAGTTCCAGGAACCCTTCTGCCTGTTTCAGATGCTGGACTTTGGCACTCCTCGATGACAGGAAGCCAACCTGTTCCATTCCTACTTCAACCAGGGCCTTTTGTTCCACTCAACCTCACACCTCATCCAGGTGCTCCACTCCATTCCCTAGCTCTATTCCCTGCATAATTGTGTGAATCCTCACTCCCCATGCTCCATTCCTCATCCAACTACTTTACATGCTGGCCCATGTTCTGGATTTCTCTTAAGCAATGACATGAGATCTACTAG
This sequence comes from Pristiophorus japonicus, assembly GCF_044704955.1. Classification (NCBI taxonomy): domain Eukaryota; kingdom Metazoa; phylum Chordata; class Chondrichthyes; family Pristiophoridae; genus Pristiophorus; species Pristiophorus japonicus. The sequence goes on from NC_091988.1 coordinate 54,383,970, forward strand.
TATGCATTTCTTTAAAGCCAAATTAAATGTAGCTCTTTATTTATTATAAAGGGTGATTGGGAGTCAAATTCTGAAGTTATAATGGGAGGCTATTGGTTTGAGGCTCATATGTGTATTTGTGGATTCATCACTTATTCTACTGTAAACTAATTTTTGACCACCCTGCTTGCCAAATGTATGTTGTATCAATGATTTTTTTTTAATGGTTTTCCTCCCCACCTCTACAAAGCTAACTGTCTCTTTTAGCAGAGGCTCCTCTGAGTGTTGCTTAATTCTCAGAGAGGAGAGCCATAAACGAGAAAAACCTAATAAATTGATCAGAGTTTTTTTGTCGTTAAGGTGATGATCACTGCTTTGACCACTTTCAAGTAATATGACTGTTCAAAACTAGATGCCATACTAGAGTCCATGAAAAATCAGTTCACTTGAACCTTTCCCTCATCTTTTACATTTAGCTTTCATGTCAACAAGGGTTTTGGAACACTCCCCCTTCCCACAAAGGTTGTAGTTGCATAGGGAATCAACATATTGCCCGTTTACCAATGCAACCTAATTCCGAACATAACCCTAACTGATGAGATTAAAGTCTCCTAGCTGTAAGGGTCCTTTGTGAAATGAGTTTGATTGGTGGGGATGAAACAATAATGACCAAAGACAAAAGATTATATTGTATTGTATGAAAGGTCAACATCTCATCTCAAAAGAGAGCCCTCCCAACAAGACCAAACCAAATTAAAGTATCCCACTTTCTTATCAACAATTTTGAACTTCCTCTAGGTAGAAAGTCAAAACTTAGCTATTGATCAGCCTGTATTAATATGAATCCGTATGCCTACTTTCGGTGGAAGAGGATGTTACACATTTACAATAGCTGACGTCTGTGTTTCTTCCTAGTGCCATTTAGTTTTCCGCATTGGTCCTGACTAAATCCAATTTAATAATCATAGTTGACACACAAACATTAGTGTGTGTGGTACATCCTGTGTATTCACTGTGTGGTGCACCCTGTACCTGAAGCAATGGTCATTTTATCACCAGTTAATATTAGTCCTATTTAAATATCTTGTCTTGCTGCTAACTCTGAACTCTAAAGACTGGAGTGGGTGTTTTAACTACAGATTAACCATGCCAGGATCTTGTTTCAACTGGAGGGAGTCACTATCAACTGGAATTGGTACTAAATTTAGATCAATCTACTGTAAACCAGGGGCTTGGACAATATTGGTACCAAGTGTCTAATTACAGCATTCAGTAGTCAGTATCAAATAAACATACATACTTAATGGAGCTTTAATGATTTGTATTTGGGGTATCGAGTGGACATCTTTGGTTTATTATTAGTCAGTGAGTGGGTTTGTGTTTGTACACGAGTTGCTTGGCCTCGTTTGTTACTCTTCCTTTGTGTGCAGAACCGTGGCAGAGCTTCTGAGTCTCATCTGGTGCCCTTTCATCTGGAGAGCAGAGTTTGAAATCTGCCTGTTTTTGGCTTCATTCTTGAGTATGCTGATTGTTCAAAAAATGCTTTCTGGAAACTTTTCAGTGAGATTTGTTGTGTGCAGCACTTGCAAACAAATATCCCCTTTTACGTTTGAAAGGACAGTCCCATTGAAATGCTGTATTTTTGCTACGGTCTCATAGAATTCAATTTACAAGAATTTTTCATTTGCGATGTCTGGTAATTTATTTTGTATAAATGGACTTTGGGGTATTGTATATAAAATAACCAGATTTCGATGCTTCGGTACGGAAAGCAAGTTTGAAACGTTTGTTTGTTTGAACTGTTCATTCATTTTACCTTTTTATGGTGCTTCTCAGTCTGCTTTGTCACCTATACTGTAGGCAGGTGAGCAGGTCTGTTACCAGGCCACCATTTGTGCTTCTGTGCAACAGTACATTGGGTTGTGTATGAACATAGCGTGAGGGACCAGCTCCTTTTCCTAACTTTACCTGCCTGAGTTCTGAAATCAGTGTGGTGGGGGAAATTGCAGTTCTGCATCTCAACATAGCACATTGGTATGAAATAGGTTTTCCCTGCTAATCGTGACCATTTCTCTCCTTAATGAGGGAATTTGTGGTCTCCAAGTCTGCTTAATACAAAATCAAAAGGCCAGGTTTAGTTTTTAATGGATTCATTTTAGTTCATAGCTTAACTATAGCTTTCAATGAAAGCACAGGTTTCGGTTTGAATATTTATCTTCCAGCAAGTAATGTGACACCAGATGGCTGCAGGTGAGGGCAGCCTGTTTGTATTGATTTTCTGTCCACTAACCTCCCTTTATTATTTGTGCTCTCTTCTTTAAAGCAAAACTCTTGAAGTTGCCAATCATTTTTAGATTACCTTTACTGAATTTGCTTCGATGTTGACCTTTACCCTCTCTTTGACCATGTGTCGCTGCAGGTTGTTGCTGTGATATAGCAGTGGTTCAGCTGTTATGCTGGCAATTGGGATATCAGGGAGGCTGTGGAAGAGGATGGGCTTGAAACCTGGGACTAGATTTTTAATGTTCTTGTTCTGCTGGAAGTTGATGGAAAATAAGGAAAATGTAAGAAGTTATTATAGGAATATTGAAAGATTGATAATGTAAACTTTAAGTCAAGACAATTTGTTTTAGAATGAAATTTCAATGCTAATGAAAAAAATAGATTAAAATGTTGTTTTGTGTAGAAACAGAGTGTGGTATTCAGCATGTGGTACAATTGTGGGAGATGGTTGGATTGTATTGCAGACCAGGAGGGCAGGCTGCTTCCAGTATTTTATCATATTGCTTGAGGTGGTTGCTGAATGATTTGCCCCATTGGCCTGGAGAGACTTTTAATTTTAATCTTCTCTCCTTATGGACGGACACATACCTTGCATTTCAGTGCCTCCCTTGGGTCACTGCTGAAGTTGGGAACTTGTGCAGGGAATTATAAACATTTGAAGGAATGGTGAGCAAAGACCATTCGGCAAATCGAAACTGCCACATCCAGACAATGGTAAAATCTGTACCATTCACCCACGCTCTAACCTTGGATTCTTTGGATAAGGCCAAAAAAAATAGCTGTGTTCAGTTCTGGAAAAGATCTGGGAATTCTCCCCTGACTCCTTAAAGCAAACTCCAGGAAATCATGGTAGCTTATATCTCCTAATAATTCCAGCTATCAATTTATCCTCTATAACTTGTGAAGTTACATAGAGCTAACAGCAGAGAAATAGGCGATTCAGCCCAGTTGGTCTATGCTGGCTTTTATGCTCCACACGACCCTCCTCCCATCCTACTTCGTCAGCATATGCTTCTATTCCTTTCTCAATGTAATTATCTAGCTTCCCCTTAAATGCACCTATGCTATTTACTATTCCACGTGGTAGCATATTCTAGCCATTCTCTGGCTAAAGATGTTTCTCCTGAATTCCTTACTGGATTTATTAGTGACTCTCTTATATTTATGGCCCATGGTTTTGGATTCCTCCACAAGTGCAAACACCTTCTCTACATCTATTCTATCAAACCCCTTCATAATGTTAAAGACCTCTAATTGGTCACCCCTCAATCATCTCCTTTTCCGGTTGGAAATCAGTGGTTAGTGATGTGCCACAGGGATCAGTGCTGGGACCACAACTGTTTACAATATACATAGATGACCTAGAAGAGGGGACAGAGTGTAGTGCAACAAAATTAGCAGATGACACTAAGATTAGTGGGAAAGTGGGTTGTGTGGAGGACTCAGAGGCTGCAAGGAGATTTGGATAGGTTAAGCGAATGGGCTAAGGTTTGGCAGATGGAATACAATGTCAGAAAGTGTGAGGTCATCCACCTTGGGGAAAAAAAACAGTAAAAGGGAATATTATTTGAATGGGGAGAAATTACAACGTGCTGCAGTGCAGAGGGACCTGGGGGTCCTTGTGCATGAATCCCAAAAGGTTAGTTTACAGGTGCAGCAGGTAATCAGGAAGGCGAATGGAATGTTGGCCTTCATTGCGAGAGGGATGGAGTACAAAAGCAGGGAGGTCTTGCTGCAACTGTATAAGGTATTGGTAAGGCCGCACCTGGAGTACTGTGTGCAGTTTTGGTCACCTTACTTAAGGAAGGATATACTAGCTTTGGAAGGAGTACAGAGACGATTCACTAGGCTGATTCCAGAAATGAGGGGGTTACCTTATGATGATAGATTGAGTAGATTGGGTCTTTACTCGTTGGAGTTCAGAAGGATGAGGGGTGATCTTATAGAAACATTTAAAATCATGAAAGGGATAGACAAGATGGAGGCAGAGATGTTGTTTCCACTGGTCGGGGAGACTAGAACTAGGGGGCACAGCCTCAAAATACGGAGGAGCCAATTTAAAACCAAGTTGAGAAAGAATTTCTTCTCCCAGAGGGTTGTGAATCTGTGGAATTCTCTGCCCAAGGAAGCAGTTGAGGCTAGCTCATTGAATGTTTTCAAGTCAAAGATAGATAGATTTTTAACCAATAAAGGAATTAAGGGTTACGGGGAGAGGGCGGGTAAGTGGAGCTGAGTCCACAGCCAGATCAGCCATGATCTTATTGAATGGCGAAGCAGGCTCGAGGGGCTAGATGGCCTACTCCTGTTCCTAATTCTTATGTTCTTATGTTCTTACAGAGAGAAGAGCCCCACCCCAACCTGTTCAGCCTTTCCTGATAGTTGTATCCTCTCTTTCTGGTATCATCCTTATAAATCATTTTTGCACCTTATCCAGTGTCCCTATAACCTTTCTGTAATATGGAGATCAGAACTGTGCATAGTACTCTTAACATAACTTCTGCTTTTTAATGATATCCTTCTAGAAATGAGCCCCAGTGCTTTGTTCGCTTTTATTTTCAAAGCAGTATGTGGCCTTATTCCTCCTACCAAAATTCCTCCTATCTCACACTTACCTATATTGAAATTAATTTTCCATTTACATGCCCATTCTGCAAATTTATTAACATCTTATAATTTGGTGTCATCTGCAAATTTTGAAATTATACTTCCGATTCTTCAGTCCAAATCGATAATGCAAATGATGAACAGCAGTGGCCTTGGCACTGATCCCTGTGGAATGCCACTTCTCACCTTCGGCCAGTCTGATTAACTACCTTTAATCCCTACTTTCTGTTTTCTGCTGCTTATCCCCTGACTCCACATGTCCCGACCATAGTCATGAGTCTACTATGTGGTACCTTATTGAGACCTTTTGAAAACCCAAGTATATTACATTTACTGCATTACTGTCTACTCTTTCTGTTACTACTTCTTAGAATTCAATAAGGTTGGTCAAACATGACCTTTCCTTTTGAAATTTGTGCTGACTTTTCTTTATTATATCCTGTATTGTACTTTTAAAATGGATTCCTAAGGCAGCAATCATTATTACCCAATAAAAGCCTTGTACTTAGTAGGCTACTGATGCGTAGAGGGAGCTGCGAATGTGTCTACTTTCCATTACAAAATCTACGGAACCCCCTTGAAGAACAAATAACCGCAAGAAACAAAAGATTTTCTCCAAGTTCATTTGGATTTGGGCTAAAATCTAGTTTAAGAACACGCCTAATAGAAAAATGAATCCTTTTCACTCAGCAATGCATTCATGCTGTCCTGCTGCCTATAGCAGCCAAGAGGTAACTTGTATTCAATCTACTTGCTCGCCTCTACCCCTTTCACTGGATGTATTATTACGAGCTGAAATGTTTACCAGTACAGATTTTCTCCTCTCTCCTTCCTGATGCCACTTGTCCTTAAAATTTATTCTAAGTTTTTGCAGTAGAGAGGTTGCTTTGTATAGGTTTTTGTTGACCTTTAATTTTGAAATCCGTGCTGACTATTCTTCATTATAATCCTGCATTGTAATTTTAAAATTGATTGCTAAGGGAACAATCGTTGTTGGCCAATAAAAACCCTGTACTTAAGTTATTGATGGGTAGAGGGAGCTGCATTGACTTTGTTCTTATTAGTTCTGCAATAGACAGGGTCTGATTGGAAGTCAAGGGTGTGCATTTTCCCTCCACTGGGAAAACAAATAACAGAAGGTGCTGACATTTTTGAAGTAATACAAGGCTTGTTTCCATCACAAAGATAAATTGTTATATATTGTGGATCATTGGAGCCCTCTTCACCCCTACCTCAATCTCACGTTTTATGGCTGAGATGGAGGATGGGGGCTATGTCTCAGGTATACAACAAGTTACTATGCAAGAGGAAGAGGCCCACTTCGACCCTCTTTACCCTTCCAACATCAGGAATTGTAGGCATATCTTCAAGTCCCACTTTACAGACACCACAACACACAAGCTTCAATCAGTTTCCTTCAGTTATACTATACTCTCTAACTATACTCTCTCTCATCAGCCTTGATAAATGAGTAAGAGTTGTGATGCTATTTGCTGATTGGTGGTGAATGACAATGCACAGATCAGTGTAGTCATTTGAGTGAGAAATCTGTACATTGATCATCCTCCAGAAACTGAAATTTGCTAGGCAGAACTCATCTGGCGTGGCTGAAAATGAATGCAGTTTTTGCTGTAATTTGTTTATATGGACTATGCAGAGATTTGCTGGAGCAAACAACTTGAGTTTGTATTTGGTGAGGTGAGATACTTGAGTTTAATTGCAGTTGTTCTGTTGACTATCTGCTTCTATAAGGAATATTTCCCTTATGGCAAGTGCACTGCAGACACCCTGAATGTTGTTCCAATATGAATTGCCCTGATAAGCCCCAGAGCTTCCTGTTTACACTATTTACATAAGTGTTTTGGTAAATCCAGTTAGATAAGATAATATTGTAGGGCTTGGCAACCTTGTGACTGGAACTACTTCCTTTCTGACCATTGCTGTAAATCAGCCGCATTTTGCAGTTTGTGGTGATATCGTGCTTGTAACCTGAGGTACAGAACTGAATCATAGGCTGCAATTTTCTCTCCCCACAGTGCCTGCTAGTGACTCGGCATTTTACTTTTCTGTGGGTTTTTTGTTCATCTTTGATCATGGAACCAGATTTTCACGATGTTGGTAATACTAATGGGATGATGCTAGCCTATGAATTTAACAAGTATTCATTATTCAAAGAATCAGTAAGGATTGAGAGGCAGCTTGAAGGGTGCCATGCACTGTTTGTAAAACAAAAAGTAAGAACTTGCATTTGTATAGCGCCTTTCACAACCTCAGGTCATCCCAATGCACTTCTCAACAACCAACTAATTAAGTATTGTCACTGTTGAAATGCAGCAGCCAATGTGTGCACAGCAAGATCTCACACAGTAATGTGATAAGTGACCAATTAAATTGTTTTGGTGAGATTGGTTGAGGGATAAGTATCAACCAGGACACACAGAACTTCCCTGCTCCTCTTCAATAGTGCCATTGGATCTTTTACTTCCACCTGAGAGGGCAGGCAGGATCTTAGTTTAATATCTCATCTGAAATACTGCATGTCTGACAGTGCATCGCTCCCTCAGTAATGCAGTGGGGTGTTAGCTGGGGTTATACGTTCAGGTCCCGGAATGGGGCTTGAACCCACAACTTTCTGACTCCGAGGCGAGAGTATATACCGGGCAGAAACACTGAATAAATCATTTTACTTGAGCGCAGTTTGGAGTAACACACTGCTTAGTTTATTCCACTTGAAATCCCATGTCTTACTCATGGTTTATTCGATTTCTTCACTTGCCAAGCTGCCCTGCCCCTGCTCCAGTGCACCTGATGACATGGGCTACCAAATTAGTTGCTGCCATCTGCTGGTGATTCATAATGAAGGTGACAGTCATTCAATTAAATGACCTTCAATATAGTTGTTGTCAAATCTGGACACCTACAGAAACTAGAGCCTGCTTAAATTGAAGACCAGTACTCTAATCTCCAGATTATCTGGTATTTCTGCCCAGTACTATGTGACACAAATCCAACCAGCAGCATGAATGGACAGACAACAGTTGGAAGCTCCATGTGATCACTGCTGGGAAGTTCTATTTTTAATGGGTCTTGAGTTGTATATGTAACTTGTTCGGAAATAGATTTTCCTGACATTTTTCTAGTTATTTTAAACACTTTTTTTTTGTAAAATACTGTGCCTAATTTTGGTCATTCACCCATACGACTCTGGATGAAGGGATGATCGGGTCTCCAGATAGCCAGGAAGATAAATACCGGGGGGGGGGGGAAATTTGTGTGGTCTGCGCCATGAGATGGTGTTGGTAGCTCGAATGACACCCGATACCAGTTCCAGCACCCCACACCATAATCCGTGTTGCCGGTAGCACTGCTGCTGAACATGATCGCCAGGGACCTCGCCATCACGGAGATCCTATGTGTGCAATGCTCGCTTGATGCCCGATCTCCCAACTTCGTTACACCCAATGAACTTACTGGCTGGAGAAAACGACGACTGCTTCAGGTGGCGTGCAGCAAGCTGGTTCCAGCGACGCTATTTAAAGGGATCATCACCAATCACTCGCACCCGACAGGTTTTTGAACTTTGAGTGGCTGTGTGCTACTTCCTGGTACTCAAGAGTTTTCTTTAGTCACTTCAAGGTTCTTTGGTTTCAGGGAGTGTTCTGGCAAGTACAAAACTCCATAATTATTTCTGAAAAGCTTCAACCTACAACACTTGCTAAAAGTCATGGGCGCTGTACTGACCCTCCAGGATCTATGGCAGAGGGAACGGAGGCGACGAGAAAGACGGGAATATGTGCATAGAGGGAAGAAGATGGCCATCAGGACTCAACAGGAGTCCTTACCATCCTACCGCTTCTACCTTCAATTAAGCAAAGAGCAGTGTATTAGGAGGCTCCGCTTCACCAAGGAGGTGTTCACAGAGCTCTGCCGCCACCTGCAACCAGGCCTCCAGCCTCAGACGAGGGTAACCACGGCTCTCCCAGTTGCAGTTACCTTCAATTTCTTCGTCAGCGGATCCTTCCAGTCTGCAGCAGCAGACATCTCATAGTTCACTGTCCATCGCTGCATCCGGGAGATCACTGAGGCTCTCTACAGCAGAAGAAGGGACTACATTGGCTTCCCAATCACCAGAGAGAAGCAGGGCAAGCGTGTATGTGGCTTTGCCAGCACTCTTCCAGCCATCACGTCAAGCTTGCGAGTGATTGCTCAAAGACAGGGGCTATCCGCTCTCCACCTGGCTCATGACTCCCCTCTGCAGCCCCAACATTCATGCCCAGCACTCATACAATGAGAGCCATGCTGCCACATGGAACATCATTGAGCAGACAATCGGCCTACTGAAGCAACAGTTCCACTGCCTTGACCGCTCGCGAGAAGCCTTCCAGTACTCGCTGGAGTAGGTGTCCCAATTCATGGCGGTCTACTGCATGCTCCGCCATCTTGAGGGCACAGCCCTTGCCAGCAGGGATTGCGGGACCACCTCAGGAGGAGGCAGCGAGGCAATTGGCTTTCCAGACGGGTTGCCCGTGACCAGCTCATCAGACTCCGATTCGCATGAATAAAGTCTCAGATCCCCATAGCTCACTATCATACGGTCCCTGTCTCACGCCATATCACAGCGTCCTCCTGGATGCAAAGCTGAAATGAGAGAGACCACAAAATATTCCCAACTCAATAAATTGATCTATACATATAATCGCATGAATTTTAATAACTAATAATCCTTGTGCCTGCCATAGTTGGAATAGCTGTAATTGTGTGCGAGATGTTGGTGTGTGTGTTTCTAGGTGGAGATTGTTGGTGGGTGAGTTGAACGATATGTGAAGCTTGTGGAATAGTTTGGTGGTATGCAGCACTTGCTGAAGCTTTCACTCATCCTGACCACGTGTGTGAGGTCTTTAAACTTCTTCCTGTACTGGGTGTGGGTCTTGGGGAGCACATTGCTGCCCGTAACGTGGTGTGCCACCTCCCTCCACATAGTCCAACAGACTTGTGATGAGAACCTCCTGTCAGTTGCTGGGTACAGAACTGCCCGCCTTTTTCTCCACTGCTAAAACTAGTGCTTTCAAAGCTTTATTGGAAAATCTCTGGGCTCTCTCTCTGGGGGTGGCGATCTGCCATCAGGATTTGTAATTAAGTACTACTTCTTGTCCTTATGGTTGTTGAGGGAGCTGCACATCTAACCATGCTGAGAATGAGATGTTGCAGCATCAATGAACCTCCCCTTTAAGTAGTGAAAAAAAGCCCGTGGCAAACATTACTTGCGTTTAGACTGCCCCTGATATTGGTCCAGCTTTTCAGTGTAACTTGCGTTTTTAGACGAGAATCATTACTGCAGTCATTTTAACGAACGAGGGCGAATTTTGCGTGCATCCTAGTTGATTTTCAGGTGACGCTACTTAACTATTTTTAGTCTAAACACTTCCCATTTCTTGACGATAACTAATTTCTAGCCCCTATGGTTTAAGATAGATGAGGCAAAACCTAAAGTTTGTCTTGGTTAGTGCTGAGTTGCCATGTAGGCAATCATAGACATATGGGGAAATAGTTTGCAGGGAGGGAGAGAAGGCTCAGCTTATTCTGACACTGGATGTCAGACAAGCAGCGTGACAAATCAGATGCAGTGGAGGGATCGAGAGAATTGGTGACTGAGGTAGAGCTGGGTATCATCAGCATACATGTGGAATCTGATGTGTTTTCGGATGCTGTTGCCGGGGGCAGCATGTAGATGAGAAATAGTCAGGGGGATGACACCAATATATCCATCAAGGTGGATGGATAAACATTGGGAAACCCTGTGCTAGTATGCTGCACGTTTTAAGCTTAAGTTCCACGGCCCCTGCATGCACTAGCTGGAAAGAGGGTGAATTACTGAGCATTGTGTTTTGCCATATGATCTTACTGGGGAGAGAGTGACTTCATATCAGGCAAACGCAGATTCTACCAGGATTGATTAAACTGAGCGAATTGTTTCCACATATGTCAGACACACCAAAATTCTAGCCTCTTGGTCAGTTTCTGTGCACCTGCATTTAACAAATTTGAGCTATCAACAGCTACTTTGATTTGCATCTAGTGTGTGTAACCCTGGTCTGCAGAATTTGTGCTCTACTCTCTGGATTTATATTTCAATGTGGATAGGGAGGAAAGAGGTTTGTTTTCTGTATAAATTAGTTTGCTTTTAGTGGCATTTACCAATGGGTAGCAGCAGTTTTCACATTTACTATTTACTATAACCCGAATTGTGGGGTGAGTGAGAATTAAAAGCAGATGAAAAGATACATTGAACCAGGGCATCGCGATCGGTGAGAAAAATGTCACATTTTATTTGGTTGTTGGTGACCTCTGGTGGTGAGATATAGAATAAATCTTTCTCAGTATAAGGCACTGTGGATGGATATCCATGTTCCTGTCCTACAGTTTGTAGTAGACAGGAGAGGGAAGTATTGAATTCCACTGTCAATCTTACAATAATTGACTGTTGGCCTCCTTCGCTCTCTAGTCAATAGATAGGCATTTATATAGTTCCCTTCACGACCTCAGGATGTCTCAAAGCACATTACAACCATTAAAGTACTTTGAAGTGTAGCCATTGTTATATTGTAGAGAAACTATGGCAGCCAGTTTGCACATAGTAAGTTCCCACAAACAGCAATAGAAACATAGAAACATAGAAAATAGGTGCAGGAGTAGGCCATTCAGCCCTTCGAGCCTGCACCGCCATTCAATGAGTTCATGGCTGAACATGCAACTTCAGTATCCCATTCCTGCTTTCTCGCCATACCCCTTGATCCCCCTTGCAGTAAGAACTACATCTAATTCCTTTTTGAATATATTTAGTGAATTGGCCTCAACAACTTTCTGTGGTAAAGAATTCCACAGGTTCACCACTCTCTGGGTGAAGAAGTTTCTCCTTATCTCGGTCCTAAATGGCTTACCCCTTATCCTTAGACTGTGACCCCTGGTTCTGGACTTCCCCAACATTGGGAACATTCTTCCTGCATCTAACCTGTCGAAACCAGTCAGAATTTTAAACGTTTCTATGAGATCCCCTCTCATTCTTCTGAACTCCAGTGAATACAAGCCCAGTTGATCCAGTCTTTCTTGATATGTCAGTCCCGCCAGCCCGGAAATCAGTCTGGTGAACCTTCACTGCACTCCCTCAATAGCAAGAATGTCCTTCCTCAAGTTAGGAGACCAAAACTGTACACAATACTCCAGGTGTGGCCTCACCAAGGCCCTGTACAACTGTATTAACACCTCCCTGCCCCTGTACTCAAATCCCCTCGCTATGAAGGCCATCATGCCATTTGCTTTCTTAACTGCCTGCTGTACCTGCATGCCAACCTTCAATGACTGATGTACCATGACACCCAGATCTCGTTGCACCTCCCCTTTTCCTCATCTGTCACCATTCAGATAATAGCCTGTCTCTCTGTTTTTACCACCAAAGTGGATAACCTCACATTTATCCACATTATACTTCATCTGCCATACATTTGCCCACTCACCTAACCTATCCAAGTCACTCTGCAGCCTCATAGCATCCTACTCGCAGCTCACATTGCCACCCAACTTAGTGTCATCCGCAAATGTGGAGATACTACATTTAATCCCCTCGTCTAAATCATTAATGTACAATGTAAACAGCTGGGGCCCCAGCACAAAACCTTGCGGTACCCCACTAGTCACTGCCTGCCATTCTGAAAAGGACCCATTTACTCCTACTCTTTGCTTCCTGTCTGACAACCAGTTCTCAATCCACGTCAGCACACCACCCCCCAATCCCATGTGCTTTAACTTTGCACATTAATCTCTTGTGTGGGACCTTGTCGAAAGCCTTCTGAAAGTCCAAATACACCACATTAACTGGTTCTCCTTTGTCCACTCTACTGGAAACATCCTCAAAAAATTCCAGAAGATTTGTCAAGCATGATTTCCCTTTCACAAATCCATGCTGACTTGGACCTATCATGTCACCTCTTTCCAAATGCGCTGCGATGACATCCTTAATAAATAATTGATTCCATCATTTTACCCACTACCGATGTTTTCTCTCCCTCCTTTTTAAAAAAAAAGTGGGGTTACATTGGCTACCCTTTACTCCATAGGAACTGATCCAGAGTCTATGGAATGTTGGAAAATGACTGTCAATGCATCCGCTATTTCCAAAGCTACCTCCTTAAGTACTCTGGGATGCAGTCCATCAGGCCCTGGGGATTTATCGGCCTTCAATCCCATCAATTTCCCCAACACAATTTCCCGACTAATAAGGATTTCCCTTAGTTCCTCCTTCTTACTAGACCCTCTGACCCCTTTTATATCTAGAAGTTTGTTTGTGTCCTCCTTAGTGAATACCGAACCAATGTACTTGTTCAATTGGTCTGCCATTTCTTTGTTCCCCGTTATGACTTCCCCTGATTCTGACTGTAGGGGACCTAAGTTTGTCTTTACTAACCTTTTTCTCTTTACATATTTATAGAAGCTTTTGCAGTCCATCTTAATGTTCCCTGCAAGCTTCCTCGTACTCTATTTTCCCTGCCCTAATCAAACCCTTTGTCCTCCTCTGCTGAGTTCTAAATTTCTCCCAGTCCCCAGGTTCGCTGCTATTTCTGGCACGTAATTATCACGTAATCTTTTTTTGGTGGTGTTGGTTGAGTGATAACTATTGGCTAGGACACCAGGAGATTGCCCCTGCTTTTCTTTGAAAATAACATGTTTTTTTTTACATCCGCCTAAACTAATGTTTTTCTTTTTAACGTTCTACTTGAAAGGTGGCAGTGCAGCACTCCCTCAGTACTGCACTGAGGTGTTGGGGCAGATTATGTGCTCATTTCTATGACCTTTTGACTCTGGCAAGACTGCTAATACTGAGCCTAGACTAACACTTTTATATATTGGTCCCACTTTACAGCAGCTATATGCTACTGTGCTTGCTAGGTTAGAGGGGAGGGTAAGAAGGAATGACTTGCTGAACTATGGCCGCAGAGCCATAGGGAGAAATGAAAGCGCCATTTGATGTCTGAAGGATTTAGTACCAGTGAGCAAAAGGGAACTTCACAGCTCCATCAGGAGAATTACAAACAAATGATTTTTTGACTTTGGTTTCATTGTTTTAGCCCAGAGTCGGTGGAAGCTAGCCCTGCAGTTGCTGAGAAGAACAGCTATTCAAATCACAACTATGGGAGCACACAACATCACGGGTACAGAGGTCTGCCATATGCAGTAAGTATACAAGTCTTTTTTTCACCAGAAGCTATGTTATACATATATTCCTGTCTGGTTGTGCAAACAAGTTTGAGTTAGTTTAAAATAAAAAATAGCTATTTGCACACACATGAATGAGCATCTACCTCCCAAACAGCTAGGTGGACACTTGTGTTCAGAGCTGCGAACATGAAGTAGTTGACCCTAGATGAGACGATTTGACAAGATTAAGGGATATGAATTGAGGGAAGGGAGAAAATGGGATGAAAAAATACATAGAACTTAGAGGAATAGGAGTGAAGGTCAGTATCTGAGTGGTTGGTAGTAGGTAGCGGTGTCCCACATTGTTCTGTTTTGGGACTACAGGTACTTCTGTTTACTGCGTATATCAGTGATTTGGATAGAGACCTAGAAGGAGTAGTGTTTCAATTTTCAGATGTTAGTAAAATAAGAGGCATAGTAAATCTGAGGACCAGAGGACGTTGCAAGGGGCTATTGATGAGGTGAAATGGACAAAAATGTGGCGGATGGAATTCAATGTTCGTAAATGTGAGAGAGTACATTTTGGTTAAAGAAAACTAATAATTATACTTTGAATGAAGGAAAGCTGGATGATGTGGAAGAGCAGAAGGATTTGGGGGTTCAGGTTTACAAGACATTAAAAGCAGCACTTCAGAATGGATAAGATCACAAAAACGCCAATGGAATATTGGGTTTTATGGCAAGAAGTATAGAATATAAAAGTTGAGATGTAACTGGCAGATGGAGTATAATGTTGGAAAATGTGAAGTCATGCATTTTGGCAGAAAAAAATCAAAGAGCAAGTTATTTAAATAGAGAAAGATTGCAAAGTGCCGCAGTACTTGTGCATGAAACACAAAAGGATAGTATGCAGATACAGCAAGTGATCAGGAAGGCCAATGGAATCTTGGCCTTTAGTGCAAAAGGGGATGGAGTATAAAAGCAGGGACATCTTGCTACAGTTATACAGGGTATTGGTGAGGCCACATCTGGAATACTGCATGCAGTTTTGGTTTCCATATTTATGAAAGGATATACTTGTTTTGGAGGCAGTTCAGAGAAGGTTCACTAGATTGATTCTGGAGATGAGGGGGTTGACTTATGAGGAGGTTGACTTATGAGGAAAGGTTGAGTAGGTTGGGCCTCTACTCATTGGAGTTCAGAAGAATGAGAGGTGATTTTATTAAAATGTATAAGATTATGAGGGGGCTTGACAAGGTGGATGCAGAGAGGATGTTTCCACTGATAGGGTAGACACTAGAGGGCATAATCTTAGAATAAGGGACTGCCCATTTAAAACTTGAGACGAGGAGAAATTTCTTCTCTGAGGGTTTAAATTTATGGAATTCGCTGCCTCAGTAAGCTGTGGAAGCTGGGACATTGAATAAATTTAAGACAGAAATAGATAGTTTCTTAAACGATTTGGGGTTATGGGGAGCGGGCAGGGAAGTGGACCTGAGTTCATGATCGGATCAACCATGATCATATTGAATGGCGGAGCAGGCGCGAGGGGCCATATGGCCTACTCCTGCTCCTATTTCTTATGTTCTTATGTAACAGTGAATCAATATAAAACCTTGGTAAGACCACAGTTGAAGTACTGCGTGCAGTTTTCACACTACAGGAAAGATATCAAGTCAATAGAGAGGAACCAGCACAGATTCAATAGGAAGCTGCCTCATGTAAGAAAATACAAAGTCAGATCGATAAACTGGGGCTGTTTTCAACAGTGGAGATTATGAGGTGTTATGATAGAGATGCTTAAAACTATGAAGGAATGGGAGAGAGTGGATAGAAAGAGTCTCTTTCCAGTGATTGTAGAGTCTAGAATGAGGGGACATAAATGCAAAATTAAATGTGAGCGATTTAGGATAGAGAGCAGGAAAATATTTTTTTACACACAACGTTTGTGAGGCTGTGGAATGCACTATTACAGTTAATGATTGAAGCATGTCTTAAGAATAGGTTGGATAGGTGGTTGAAGGAAAATAAAATAAAGGGATATGAGAACAGAGTGGGTACATGAAATTAGGACTACTGCTAGTATGAAAGATAAACACCAACACGGGTTGGGCTGAATGGCCTGTTTCCATGTTGCAATTTCAATGTAATGCTATGTGTCCCTATATATTTTCTTGTATAAATAATTGAAACAATCTATAGGCCCCAAGTTTCCACGTGATTTGCTCCTGATTTTTAGGAGCAACTGGTGTAGAACGGAGTATCTTAGAAATCGGAATTCTCATCATTTAGTTTGCTCCAGTTCTAGTCAGTTAGAACAGTTTCACTTTGGAACAGAATTTTTTTTTCAAAAGGGGGCGTGTCCGGCCACTTACGCCTGTTTTCAAAGTTTCGTCAGTGAAAACTTACTCCAAACTAACTTAGAATGGTGTAAGTGAAGATTTTTGTACGCTCGAAAAAACCTTGTCTACACTTTAGAAAATCAGGCGTAGGTTACAAATCAGGCGTAGGGAATGGTGGGGGGGGGGTGCGTTAAAGGGAAGTTTACAAACATTAAACACTTCAGTTTTACAAATAAAGAGCCATCATCAATAATAAATGATAAATACATCATTAAATCAACCCAAAAAAATTAATAAGAAATAATTTTTTTAAAAAATCAATAAATAAAACATTTTCTACTTACCGGGAGCCCTCCAACAGCGTGCTGGGATGACCCCCCCACCCCCCCCCCCCCCAGTGTGTCTCTGTCAGTGTCTCTATCTCTCTGTCTGTGTCTGTGTTTCTGACAGCGAGGGGAGGGGGCGAGAGGGGGGGAGCAGGGGGAGGGAAGGGGGAGAAGGGGGAGGGATAGGGGGGGAGAAGGAGATGGGGGGGGGGAAGGAGAAGGGGGAGGGAGGCTGGCTGAACGGGCTGGGCCCGAGACTTCGGGCAGGGCCCGTCCCCAGCACCAGATTTACAGGTAGGTGGCGTTGGGCCGGGTCTGGGGGGTGGTGGGAGGGAGGTCGGTTCGGTTCAGGTCGGAGGGAGGGAGGGAGGGAGGGAGAGGAAGGTCAGGTCGGGGAGAGGGAGGTCAGGTCGGATCCAGTCCGGGGGGGGGAGCGGGAGTCGGGTCGGGTCGAGTCGGGGTGGGAAGCGGGAGTCGGGTCCGGTCCGGAGGCGGGAAGCGGGAGTCGGGTCGGCAGGAAGCAGGAGCTGGCCGTGGGAGGAGCCTTATTCACGCAGCCCCAGTGAGGCCATTTGGCCAGGGCTAGGGGCTGCGTGCTTCGGGCTCCTCCCACACAGTTTTGGCCGCCTGGAGCGCGCATGTGCACTGTTTTCAGCGCAGGTACCTGGCTCCGCCCCCTACAGCTCCTGCTGCGCTGCTCCGAGGGCCAGAGGACCTGCGGGGAGGTGGAGAATCTGGAGGTTTTTTTTAGGCACACTTTGTGGCGCGAAAAACGGGCGTCCAGGTCGGGACTGCGCCGTTCTGCTCGAAACTTGCGCCCATAATAGAGCCCAGTTGATATCATTTTCTGCAGCATGAAGACCAGAGAATGTTGATGTTGATGTCTGAGGAGGTAGAATTCCTGACAAACCATCGAAGATTACTCTTCTGACCAATCTCGAACGCTCTCCCTCTTCTATTTTGCTATGTTGTTAGGTCTGTACCGAGGAATTCCACACGCATATTGCCTAACACTACACATGTGAATCTGATACATAATTATCAAAGCAAATCTTCAACAAACTCGTGGCCGAACACCTGGTTAAAAAATGCTGTCAGATTTCCATTATAAGTGTGCTTTAATCATTAAAATTATACATATTTTCTGTTGAGTATTTAAAGTAACACTACCTCAAGTTGACTTGGAGTATTCTCCTATTTGCTAAAAGGAGAAAACATTTAAAGCCCCCACGAACATATGTGCAGTGTGCTTGTTAGGGTTTCTCAAGTCCTTATGAACTGAAACCTGCAACATTGTATCCACAACATTTTAGAATAAATGGAATTATTTATACTGACTGCTATTGCAAAGTGTTAAGATTCTTTACTGCTCTTATCAGTAGCTATGTTCATGCATCAGTTACATGGTGCCACAAGTAGTTGACTGGTTACTGTACTTGGGCATAATATTAAGGGCATACTTTGTTGCTACTGCAGAAGTGCAACGCTATACAGTTTTGACCGCTGCTTTCTTAAAGAAACAAAATGTTTACACATTTTACTCACATCTTAGGATCGCACTTGCATCTCAAGATCCCAAATTCTTGCATCTGACCATGCAGTTTCAGTCTGCTCAAAGCAGGAGAGATATTTGTGGCTATTCATTTGCTCCAATTAATGAAAATTAACTTGGTTAAAAGGCTATGTTTATGAAAAGGAAAACCTGTCTCAAGTTGAAGATCCTTTGAATTTTGCATTCCAAAACATTTCATCTGTGCAGTTTGTTGGCTTTTGTAACTAATCAGCTCTAATGGTAGTTGACTAATGTACTTGGGAGTGGTGCACCAGTATATTGTGCCACAGAATATGGTATTACCTACATGGTGAGTTTCACTCTTGGCTGAGATATTCAAGAAGGCTCTGAGTGGAGTTTAGATATTTCCACGTGTCTTAGCGCCCAATTACAGATGACCATTACACTCTGAATCACTGGCTGCTCTTGAGATATAATGAGGGGGTATGGGGGCTAAATGAGCAGTTCCTTTAAAATTATGGGGGGAGAATAAAAATCCCAAAGAAAAGGCATTAAAAACTTGTGCTGTGCTGTAGCTAGAATTGGAGAAACATCTTAGGAATGAAGAGTAATTTAATTTAGTAACCCCTTTTAAAGTTTCATTTGCGCTGCCTTCAGAGCAAACTGCTTGTTAAACTGTATATGGTGTAACTTCTTTTCAAGGGATGGAGATTGATTATAGTATATTGAAGATATCCCCCTGGCTAATTATTCAGTAAATCAAATAACACATTCTATACTTTACCAGGAATATTAGAGCCACTACATTCTTAGATTGAATTGAGGAAAGTTTCAAGCTGGTCTATTCTTTTAAGGTGATGTCCCTATGGATGGAGTTACATAGTGCCACAAGTACTTGACTGGTTACTGTACTTGGGCATAATATTAAGGGCATACTTTGTTGCTGCTGAAGAAGTGCAACGCTGTACAGTTTTGACCGCTGCTTTCTTCATAAAGAAACAAAATGTTTACACATTTTACTCACATCTTATGATCGCACTTGCATCTCAAGATCCCAAATTCTTGTATCTGATCATGCAGTTTCAGTCTGCTCAAAGCAGGAGAGATATTTGTGGCTATTCATTTGCTTTCAGACCTCATTATGTTGGATTGTATTGTACTCTGGATGAGATAGCTGACTTCAGGAATGGTTTATGTGCAAATCCCATGTATGATACTTGTTTCTGAAGTGAAGGATAAAGTGTGAACTCTCATTTACTAGTAATAAATGTTTTGTGCAAATAGAGAGTTGGTCAATGTTATTGTAATTAGAAATTGTTATCACTGGAATGTAAAGCCAGCTGTTCCGAACTGGTTTGGCTCAATGGTTCTTTATATTTTCTTGTTCTGTGCCACTTACTTTATTATTTTGTTCTAAGGACCACAACTATGGTGCTCCACCTCCTCCAACACCTCCAGCTTCACCACCTCCACAGACCATCATCGCCCGAGTAGAGTTGAATAGACTACGTTGCCAGCGATACGATGATAATTCTGAGGATAGCGACAGTTCGTCCGAGGATGAGAACATTCCCTGGTGTCATTGTAGCTTAACTCAGGATGGTTTTATTATCGCTTGTGAAAACTGCAGGTATGAAGTGACACGGAAAATTAAGTTTTTTTTTGTGCAGGCGGGGGTGGATCGTTGGTTTGGCATGAGCTGTGCATCATGTTTATTCGCAGAAAGGACGCCTTCCAATAAAGAAAATCATCAGTAAAAAGGCACTTCGGCAGCAGTTTCATTAAAGTGTTTGCAATTGCTTATGTTTACGAACAGTATTGAACATGATCCATGAAGAATGTCCAGGATTATTTTTGGTTTGAAAACCACTAAAAAATAATTCCTCTAAATGGTAATATTTCGCAATGAAAACCATTGCAGTACTTAATGGCCCCATTTTCCATGTTTAATTTACTTTTTCTGGGTAATGTAGCATTAAATATCCGAAAGGTTTGTCCGAATCCTTTGAGAGAAGCTGAATTAACGGTGATTTAAAATCCTTGGTCACAGCTTTTGGTCCTCAGTAACTCATTGTGTTGTAATCTGTACTGATGTTCACAGGGGACTGGACAGGCGGAAGGTCATCAGACTCCAGCGCAGGAAGCAGGAGAATGTGTCTGGTAAGAAAACACGTGTTTATTTCGACATTTCCTTCCTTCATTTTATTATTTTGATATTGGCTATCATTTATCAATTATGGTTATTTGCCATTGATAGGGATACTTTTTTTGTTTCTGCTGTATTTTATTTTTTATTTTTAAGGCGTGCCAGTGATCTCATCGAGACTTGCTAAGGAGGTATTGCTGGGCACCATTGTGTGAAAAAGTTGATTTAATGTAATGAATTTGAGGTGTTTCAGAAAGAGTGTCATTTATACAGTGAAATCCTTTGCACTACTTTACACTTTTGCAGTAACACTTGGAATTGTACCTTTTATTTAAAAATGAACATAGTTCTCATTCCAAGCAATTTTACACAATTCTGAAGTATACTGATGGTGTGTTTTTTTCCAATATTGAACTGTTGATCACTTAAAAAGCTTGCAATGCTGTCCCAGCTTTTAATTATTCAGTTTGGCTGTTGTCACACATGAACTATTACACAAAGTAGCATTTATTGCCCATCTCTAGTTGCACTTGGAAGATGGTGGTGAGCCGCCGCCTTGAACCACTGCAGTCCGCGTGGTGAAGGTGCTCCCACAGTGCTGTTCGGGAGGGAGTTTCAGGAATTTGACCCAGCAACCATGAAGAAACGGTGACATATGTCCTGTATTTGTGGCTTCATTGTCCTGGTCCAACATCCACGTGCAATCCTTGGTGTGGGTGAAACTGGTTCTGAGCCACTTGTGCACGTGGACTGTATGGATCGAGCAAAGCTGCAACATGGCAGGGAGCTTCAGGTTCTGGATGATTTCTGATGACTAGGTCTGTGCAGCAGAGCTGGTCTCCAGCCGTCTTGGTTAATCCTTGCCACTGGACCAAGACCTAGCTCTGTTAAGCTCGTGTGGTGGCTGGGGTGCAACGGTTACTACATGTGAAAAAAAATCCACGCACAGGCATCTTCCACCCTTCAACATGTAGTTCTGGACCTGGAATATTAGGTTCTTCATTGAAACATCTGTGAACTCATCCCTTTTTGTCGTGGAAGCAAGTCATCTTCATTTCGAGGGACTGCTTATGATGATGATGATTACACAAAGTGCACTGATTCACCATGTACACTGTGGCACCTTTCACATGCCCCCCAAAAATGGATAAAGCCTAGTGAGTAAAAGCCTTGCTCAATGTAGGGCTGCACATGCCACAAGATTCCAAATTCGAGATCTTCTCTCTCCAATTTTAGCTGATCTAAGGCAGGACAACAGTTTGGGTGTTATAATTGCCCTTGGTGTCCCTGGGCTAGGAAAGAGTAACAAATTTAGCCAATGTGTAGATGTGCATGAGCTTTAATGTTGGAGTCCAGAATGGACATCTGAAGTTGAGGTGCAGAATTACAGGAAAATCTAAAATAAGGAGCATACGCCTCAACCTGCAAGCTTGAGGGACATAGCCTTAAAGAATCAGCAACAAATGTCCAGAGCACCAGGTATAGCACCAAAATATTTAAATATTGTAATACTTACATTTTTGTGCTATTTAATAGTTTCCAAAAATCCAAATACAAATAAAAGGAGTTTTAACTTGGAATATATTTAATAAGGTGGAAAAATAACGTAAGCACATGCAGTACCTTCTCTATGCCTCGGCTCCTGTAATTCCAAAAAGAAGTATTGATGGCTGAAATAGTGCCAGGAACAACTTCAAGTTTGTCAGCCCCACTTCAACATCGGGAAAGGGTTGAAATGGACTTGTAAAATCAGGACATCGGATTAAATTGGAACAGTTGAGAGGTATGATCAGGTGATTGATATTCAGGGTAATTTTCAGTGAATTCAGCCTGATCAAGTAATTTAGCTTGTGACTAGTGCAAGTACACATGGAAGCCCCAGAATTGGAGCGTTGGACTTACTATCAATTTATTTCCTTGTCTTCAGTTATTTTGTGTAATAGATCCATAGGTACATATTCCTCTTTCTAGTTTAGGAAAAATATCTTCACTGTTATTAGGGTGGAGGTATAACGGGATAATGGGCATTTGATGTCCGAAGCGCAAATCGAAGGGAACTTTTCCACTTAGTTGCATAAGATGGCAGCTAATTGGTGTAACTTATACATTGTGCTGTTGCTGTACTGAATTATTGAATGTTTGCAGGAGAATTTCCTCAGAACCCCTTCCTCTCCAGCGCCATAAACTTTGGCTGCAATTAAGACGATGGGGTAGGCAAATCTCCAAGGAAATTCACTCCCTTTGCTTAACTCTCAGTTCTGATCACCTTTCCCCACAGGTGGCGATAGCAGTGCAACTGAGAGTGGGGATGAGGAGGTATCACCGTCAACAGTGTCGTACACCGCAACACAGCACACGCCCACCAGCATCACGCTCACAGTCAACCGAGTAAAGAGAACCAAGGCAAAGAAGAGAAAGAGAAGCACAGAAAAAGCAAGAAATGCCCCCAAAGCCAAAAAAATAAAGGTCGGTGTTTTAGATAGAACTTCTGCACATTGAGTGCAACATCAGAATTTTGGCCGATTTTAATTTTTCTATGATTTCAAAATGGTTATTACTGCAACCTGAACGTTTGAAAATAGAAAGCACATCTGTAGAGATCAACACTAAATATAATTATTTTGCTTACTTACAGCGTAGGTTTTCAAATTTGGGTTTTCGGAGCCTAGAAGGTTTGCAACGAGATTCCGGGGGGTCTGCAAAGCACAATTCTATGTTCTATATTTTGTCCTGTATTTGGTGACTTATTAGCATGTTATTTTTGTAGCTGTATGCTAACAAAAAACAAGTCTGCAATGGTAGTATAGCTTTTCTTTCAATAGCTGATGCTGTTATTTTTTAGAAGTGGAGGCGAGGTTCTGGGAATGTGTCAATATTTGCAGGCCCAGATAGAAAAGCTTGAAATCTAATCATTTACAAAGCAAATTTGCAACAACTAATTTAATAGAAAAGAAACGCAAGATGTATTGTCCCATGCAGTGGGGAGAAGTATCTACACCAGACTTGCCATAATACGCTGCATTTAAATACATTGGAGGTTAGGGATGGTATTTTCAGTGGACTAGCCCTGTAAATTGCAGACATTGAAGCAAATGATTGTTCCAGCTCCTCAACCAGGCACCATCAAATATGTGTAGAATATATAAATCATTGGAGCATACCAGAAACAAAGCTTTGGAATATAGCTCTTTTATTAACCCCACCAACAAGCTGTTTATGGGACCTTGCTTTGTGCAAATTCGCTACCACATTTGCTTACATAACAACAGTGGCTATACTTAAACAGAGTGATTATTTGCACTAGTTTTTTGTGTGTCCGTCTGCGCATGCATGCATTGGACTCCCTCCATCCCTTTTGCGCATGGGCGCTCGATTCGGTCGCGCATGCGCAGTGCGACGTACGAGGAAGCCAGAAGTGGGTCCGAACCGTGTGGACTTCACTGGAGCTGCATCTAACTTTTGGATTATCTTTAGGACCTCTGCCTAGAATATCGCTGTGATTATCTACACGGATATTTTCGTGGCCATCTGTGGGAGAGAAAACATTGGAGGTGGGAGAGAGAGAGACTTGGGGGGGGGGGGAGGAGGAGGAGGAGGAGGAGGAGAGACTTGGTGTGGGGGGGGGAGAGGCAGAGAGAAACTGGAGCGGGGAGTGGGGGGGAAAGGAGAGAGAGAGACTGGGTGGGGGGAAGAGAGTGAAAGAGACTGGGATGGGGCATGAACTTGGGCTGGGTGTGTCCGGAACTTGGGTGAATGGGGATGTCAGGAACCTGGGCGAATGGGGGTGTCAGGAACTTGGGCTGGGATGGGGCATGAATTTGAATTGTGGGGGCGGTGTCAGGAACTTGGGCGAATGGGGGTGTCAGGAACTTGGGTGAATGGGGATGTCAGGAACTAGGGCTAATGGGGATGTCAGGAACTAGGGCTAATGGGGTTGTCAGGAACTAGGGCTAACGGGGTTGTCAGGGACATGGGCTGGGATGAGGCAGGAACTTGGGCTGGGATGAGGCAGGAACTTGGGCTGGGAGGTGGGGTCAGGAACTTCGAATGGGGACCCAATCAGAGCATTTTTCTGTTGCAACTAACTACATCCATACTTAAAAGTAATTAATTAGCTGTGAAGGACCTTGGGAAGTCCTTAGAATATGAAAGAGCGAAATAAATATAGCTATCTTTATATCTCCAAGGAAAGCTTAGTTGGGAGAGAAGTTGAGGCCTAATATGGATGAACGTCTCTTGAAACTAGGTTCTTGGTTGATTGCCACTGGTTTGCAGTGTTGAGGTTTGCTTGCATTTTGAAAAAAGTGCCTGGGTTTGAGGGGGTTAAATGGCAGTAGATAATTAGTGAACACAGGCAGGACTGATTAACTGATTGCATGATTAACTGATGACATATGAGGAGAGACTGGATCAACTGGGCCTTTATACACTGGAGTTTAGAAGGATGAGAGGGGATCTCATAGAAACGTATAAGATTCTGACAGGACGGGACAGGTTAGATGTGGGAAGAATGTTCCCGATGTTGGGGAAGTCCAGAACCACGGGTCACAGTCTTAGGATAAGGGGTAGGCCATTTAGGACTGAGATGAGGAGAAACTTCTTCACTCAAAGAGTTGTTAACCTGTGGAATTCCCTGCCGCAGAGAGTTGTTGATGCCAGTTCATTGGATATATTCAAGAGGGAGTTAGATATGGCCCTTACGGCAAAGGGGATCAAGGGGTATGGAGAGAAAGCGGGAAAGAGGTACTGAGGCGAATGATCAGCCATGATCACATTGAATGGTGGTTCGAAGGGTCGAAGGGCCGAATGGCCTACTCCTGCATCTCTTTTTTATGTTTCTATGTTTCTATTCCACAATAACTTCTAGAATTTTGTTACTCACAGGCTTTTCGAGAAGGGTCCAGAAGATCCATGAGGATGAAGGTATGGATAA
Organism: Pristiophorus japonicus; assembly: GCF_044704955.1. Lineage (NCBI taxonomy): Eukaryota > Metazoa > Chordata > Chondrichthyes > Pristiophoridae > Pristiophorus > Pristiophorus japonicus. The sequence goes on from NC_091988.1 coordinate 54,409,285, forward strand.
ACAGATTGATTTACAGTGCTACACTTAGTCCATTTTGAAATGAGTAAAAGTTTATGCAGTAATTCCCAGATTTAGTTTGTGATTCACTAATAGTACTTTTAATGGGCTGGACCACTTCCCAGTCACTTCTCTTGTACTCCATTCTTAAATTGCTTGTTGATTTTTAAGTATCTATTTTACAGTGTTTTTTTTTGTATGCTTCAGATGTAACATCTGAAGATGTAATTTAGCTGCTAACAACCCCATCTGCCCCAAGCCTTGATAGTCTATGATAATCCTTTGTGGTTTTTAATTAAATTGAGGCAGTCATACAAATCTACAATGAAGTTCTATTTTATTTTGAAAAGCTTCTCTAAATGTGAGTTGATCTATAATTATTCTTTCTGTTTTTTTTGCAAAAGGTCAATACCCCATCAATAATTATCACACATCCTCTACTCCAGGGCTTCAAAAGTGGAGCTCCAAATCTTCAGGCTTTGTTTCATTTCACACTCATCAGACTTGTAAAGCCTAACGCTAGGTGGCTAATCATCACTTGTTGATCTGACTCAAGTTATTTTGTGTCTTCCTTTAAACTCTCCAACCTTGGTGGTGTCCTGCACTATGGGTCCTTTACTTTGGTTTTTCATGAGCTTTTCCATCAATAATATATAATGTGAGAATGCCCAGAGAGTGAACAGGTCCTGTGCTGCCAGGCCTTTGCCAAGGCAGCTTTTGAGCCAACTACTAGGAGGTGCTTAAAAATAGCCTGTCTGGCTGGTTTCTTCCTGTCACTGGGGGCGGGAAGGGGACAACTTACATGAGTTCAGTTGTATCATTGGCTTACATGGATGGGTGAGATCAGACTGTGGGAATCACAAGTTTGAGTTCTAGTTCTTTCATTTTCTTGCACAACTTATTAGGTGGCCACCTAGTTATTAATGCAATGTTTACTCAGGTTACAAATATTTGGAGGCTCAAACATGAATGTGTAAATCAACCATGACTAGTAAGCATACAACGAGATCGTTAATGGCACGATCGATATCGGGCAGGAAGATTTATAGACCCATTTGCAGGGCTTTAGCTGTTTTAAATATTTTAAAAATCATTTACACTTAACATAAACCAGTTCAGCTTGGTTGTATCTATAATATTTTTAATCTTATCTCTCCAGATTTGAGGTACTGAAGCAGAAAATGCTAAAAGGAGATTTGATAAAAGGTTTTGATACAATGAATAGAGAAAGATTGTTTCCTCCTGTTAAGGCGTCAGTGATGAAGGGTCCTCAATTTAAAATTGCCATTATGTCAGTGAGAAGAGAAGTTAGGATAAATTTATTAACATAGAGGATTGCTGAAGCATGGAAAGCTTTGGCACAGAGAGCCATTGAGGCCAAGACTATTGCATTTTTTAAGAGAAGAGTGGATAAATGTTTAAAGCAGAGGAAGATGCAGGTTGATGAAGAGTGAGCCGGGCAGTTGGATTAGTTATGGATTGCTTGAGCAAAGAGCTGGCAGAGACACACTGGGCCAAATGGTCTTCTCCTATGCTGTAAACTTTTATGCTTCAGTACCACTCCCATCAATCAGAAAAAAGATCAGTTGAGTCCGGTAGGCCTTTCAATAATCAAACTGGTTTCCTTCAGGAAGTGGTTTTGTGTTGCACTGTACAGCGGAAATGACTTTTATAAGGGGGAAATTTAAAATTTTTTTTAAGAAACTGCCACTTTAAATGGGGTAATATTCTGGAACCAAATGTAAAACTACTAGAAAAGTTAGAAGAATCTGCATTTTTCTTGTCAACTATCTTTTCAGTAGGTAAGCAAGCTTAGTTTGTTAAATCTTGTTGATTTTTACATTTAGAACTCATTGTCGGAAGCTCATGCATTGGATGAAAATACAGCAGAGGGTTGGGAGAACCGGATCCGCCTCTGGACAGATCAGTACGAGGAATCTTTTGCAAATCAGTACAGTGCAGATGTACAGAATCTTCTGGAATTGCATCGGTTAACCATGAAAGACTCTATGGGGAAAAACGTTGTGCTGGACACTATTAATAAAACTGAACTAGCCTGTAACAACACGATTCTCGGCTCTCAGATGCAGGTAAGAACAATGGTCTGACTTAAAGGTCCACTGGTGATTCGGAAATGTTAGTCAAGAGCGAAACTACTAGATAGTCCCCACATGCTTTGCATTTTAACTTGTAGTACTGCCTTTATTACACCCTATTAGCAGATGAAACAAAGTCAGGTTTGACTTTTCTGTAAGAGCAGGAATATATTACTTGTTCATGATTGAAGCCAAGTATTGCATAACTCCCTGTGTTCCAGTTCTTTCAGGTTCACACCTGGAAACATTTGTTTGGAAAACTTGTTTGCACCTTTTGGACTTTTGTAAAGGATTATTCAGAAATGTTCTGAAAAATTTATTTAATGAGTCTATTTTAGTATTTTTTAATTCGCCAAATTGTGCCTTATGTTGTAAAAACCAATGAAGCCAGCGGGCCACCCACATAAGTAGTAAAATAATAATTTTGTTGCCTATGTATTATTTTCTTCCTGTTGACAGCTGCAGCTTGGTAAAGTCACAAGAGTTCAGCGGCATCGCAAAATTTTGCGAGCGGCCAGGGACCTAACACCAGACATACTTATTATCGAATACCGTGGGAAGGTGATGCTAAGGCAGCAGTTTGAAGTCAATGGACATTTCTTTAAAAGGTAGGACAATATTGAGTTTGAGTGTCTGTTACTACAGTAATGCTACGTTTGACCTTCTCAACATGGAGACAATCTGGAGAAATGTTACAGCAATTTAAGTTGAATAAGAAGTTTCTTTCTAAGGTCAACTGTTAGCCATGTCCCCACAACTTACCAGTTATGTTTTTAGCATTATAGTGGTTTATGCACTGCCTGATGTGATTTACTCTGTTGAGTTAGCTTCTTGTAGGAGAGGTTGAAGAGGCACTATACTTGACGTCAGTGCTTTGAAGCGAAGCATTGATTCGGCATCGTAATCCTGATATTTATATAGCTGGACAGTGTGTATCTGTGGATATTGGACCAGACTTGGCTGTTTTTTTTCTTTCTCTATCCCCCCAAGACCCTATGGTTGAATATCCTCCGTTCATTTTTTAGGCTCACACATGAAGAAGGGTCTCTTGGGAAAATAGAGTTCTAACCCAGTGTGTTACAAGAATCATATTTGTCACCTTGCATTACAGACCCTACCCCTTTGTGCTCTTCTACTCGAAATTCAATGAAGTGGAGATGTGTGTTGATGCTAGAACATTTGGGAATGATGCTCGGTTCATTAGGAGGTCCTGTGCCCCCAATGCAGAGGTCAGTCTTTTTTAATCATCTGTACATTTCTATCACTTTAATTATATTTGCTATTATTATGACACTTACTGAGTTGAAATCATTAAAAATAAGTAATTGCATCTGTCAACAAGAATTGAAGCCCTCATATACATTGTCTTGACAACCCCTCGGCACAAATCTTGCGAGCTAAAAATAGACTATACGGAAACATGATGACAGCAAGTGGGATAAATTGGGTTTGACCTATTTAAGAATCTTAAAAAAAAAAATAGCTAGCTACAACTTGCATACTATGTCCCCCAGGTACGGCACATGATTGCTGATGGGATGATCCACCTTTGTATATACGCCATCACAAACATCCCAAAGGACAATGAGGTGACCATTGGTTTTGACTACGAATACAGCAGCTGGTAAGTGAGATCAGCTCTCTTCTAGGAGTTATCAAAATATGTGCAGATTTTATTAGAATGACTATTGTAGAAAAAAAAATTGTACTAATAGTCCTGCAGCCTAGTGGTTACAGTATTGTCTTTTCAGCGAGACTGGTTAATGGTGGGCGGTGCAAATAGGAAGTCAAGACTGCATTATTCAAATCAAATAGTATTAGAGGCCAGCGGAATGATTGAACTGAGCGGATGGGGGTGGGGGCTGGGGCAAGAGGGAGAGAGGAAGGAAAGGGCACCAGCTAACAGAATCTTGTGTATGCAGGAGCGGAGGGTTTACCAGGCTGGAGAGGGGAGGGGGTCAAAGAGGCACAGACCAGCAACGTCTCTTGGGATGGGGGGAAACTTTCTAAACTAGGGGCTGGGAGGGTGTTTCGGCAAATTTGATTGGGACAGCTCAGTGGCCAGAAAACCCTTGGGGAGATGGGGTCAGACAGTAATGAAGGTTCTTCATTGCTACCTGATGGTACTGAGTTACTCGAATGTACTTGGCACTTGGAACTGCTCAGAACTACCTGACCATCTGAACTCCGCAAACCCTTTCTGGGGCTAGGAAAACTCTATGTCTGTCTGTCTGTTTCTTCTCCCCCTCTCTCTCTCTCTCTCTCTGTAGACTGGAAAATGCTATCTCGGGCAGGTTGAATATTCACTTGAATATCAGCATACTCTGTCTCGTGCACTTCATTGCCCAGGAACAGTACACAAAGGGTAATGGGGAATGTTTTATGTGGCATTGTTATGCCTCTTGCGAGCCTCATGTTTTTATATGGTGTAAATTGAGTATGTTGAATATCCGGAGTCAAAGAGCAGCTGGTATATAAGTCGAAGACTTGTGTTAGCAATCAAAGTTGATACTTATTTGGCATACAAAAGCAAAATACTGTGGATGCTGGAAAACAAAATAAAAATAGAAACTGCTAGAAAAACTCAGCAGTTCAGGCAGCATTTGTGGGGAGAGAAACAAAGATAACGTTGTAGGTTCTGATGAAAGGTCATCGACCTGAAACATTAACTCTGTTTCTCTCTCCACAGATATGCTGTCTGACCTGCTGAGTATTTCCAACATTTTCTGTATTTATTACTTATATGACATCTCTGATTGACACAGGAGCTTTTGTACATCTTCCCATGCAAATGGGAGTTGTGTACGGTCCCTGTGCATTTCACATCTCTGTCAGCCTTTATGTAATGTGCATGTAAGAAAAGTTGGTAGAATATATTTTCTAGTCAGGAATTTGCAAATCAAAATGAAACTGAAAGGGTTCATTTAATAAAGTCTATATTATTAACTTCTTAATAGTAAATATAAGGTTGACTGTGCCTGCCACAAGGGGAACCAGAATTGCCCAGTTATGAAACATAACCAGGGATCGATGGAGCCTCCAGTAGGTGCAGAGACACGGCGGAGAAAAGCCAGGCGGAAAGAATGGGAGATGGAGTCGGAGCTCAATCAGGCCTCTGATGAAAACAGCAACCAGCAGCAGGAGGAGCCAGCAGAATCCAAAGACCAACAGGAGTTACCTGCACAAAACCCAGCAAGCGACAGTGAGGTAGCTATGCATGTATATACATTACTGGAAGGTAACTGCCATACTAGAGTTTTGTCCAGATGCGTGTGAGGCACATATGATGGATTACTTTGTACCTTTTCCCAATTGCCATCTGCATCTAAATCGGTGGTAAACTAAGTCAATTGAAAGAACAAGGTGTGAGGGGTCAGGATATTATACGGCACCATCAATGTTGGAAAATGTAAAAAGAGAAGATAAGTTTATATAAAAACAAAATATTTTCAGCAAAAAGAAATCATTTAAAAATATTAATGCATAATAAATCTGATGTACGAAGCAGTTTTTCTAACTGATTCATGTGCTGAAACTAATGTTGGACTCTATCAGTTTGGGGCATAACTATGTGGTTTCTTTTGGCGTTCAGCTAATGAGCTTAGAATATTTCACTGCTGTCTTTTTCTTCCTCCTTTGTATATAACCATCCAGCGCTACAGATTTTGGCAGGATTGCCATCAGGAGTTATTGGCTCAAAGCTCATGAACATAAGTGGGCTATTACACAGCCAGCAGCTCCCAACACTCTGCCCACTCCGTTTACATTACGTACTGAAATGTACCGAATGTGGTGCAGGCGGTGTGGTGCAAGGGAGGGGAGAAGAGAGAGGACGATGCACATATCAGAATTGCACTATTGCTGATGTAAGATCTTGTACTATGCCGCTGAGATAATACGGTTGTGTTATAGCTGTCACAGAATTACATTTCATATATAAACATAACAGACCATGCTCACGATTGGAACCCGTGACTATTTTGAACTGGACCAGTGAAGTGGCACTGGGGTAACCCAATGCCACCCGGACAAAACCATCACAAGCGCACCTCTCAGGAGGAGGGCACCACGAATACATCGCTAGTACCAATGGTCCACTCAAGCTAAGATGTATACAGAATAAAAATAAAACTGAATCATCATCCAATTCTTTTTATTAATGATACAGTTGACATCCTGCAGTGTCCACCGCCCACGGAAGGTTTCAAGTGTACCTGTGGACACCGCATGATCCCTCTCCAGGGTCACTCAGGCGTGCAGAAGGCTGCAGATGAGAGGCAAACAGTCAGAGTGGCATTCCCTGCAAATCCTATACATTCTGGACCTCTGAATGCCAATTCTGCTTGCCCTCTTATGTATCAGATGACTGAAGATCAGGAGCATTGGACAAAAATTCAATCAAAAGTCGAGGAGCAATCTTTTTAAATAGTGAAAGTAGGCCTACAACTTCTGGCATTGCAAATAAATAAAAAATGTCCTCATCTAGGCAACACACTGGACAAGAGATTTGGATATCTGTAATTTGGGCAGCAAGATGCTTTGCCAAGACCTGTCCGGATGGAAAATGAGGACAAAGAAGTAGAAACTGTGCAGCAATAACCTGCTGGACAGCTCTTCATGCAGAATAGAATGGCACGGACGGAATTTCCGAGAAGACTCAAGTTGTGAAGCGAGGGTTCCTGATTAACATTTTGGAACCTTACTCCGTGCAAATGGAATCACCCGAAGTGGTTGCGCCTCATCAACACTTCTAACTGAGTCAAAGCCGAGTGTGGTTTTTAGTGCCTGAATAACTTTGGCTGGATATCGGAGCAACTAACACCTCTGGTGACATCTAGCCCACTCCACTGCCATCCAGTACGCCCCTGACTCTTGATACCTTCGCAGCAAGGGTCCCCCTCTCTGACAGCAATGTGTTGCTGAAGCTGATCATGCACAGATGGGGGTTGTGGAGGAGCAGCTCCGACAGAATGGTTGCTACCTCAGACCTCCTTCTGCTGGCAGCTAAGTTCCAGACTCTTAAAAACAGACAGGCATCTCTTGTAACGATGAATGTACTCCTTGCAGTTTTATGATAAAGAGCTGTCTTATTATTCAGGTTATGCATCTGGAGGAAGAAAAACTTTAGCTCATATCGCTTTGCTGACATTTTCATCTGTAGGTATCTCTGCAGGGTCTGAATGTGAAAAGTTACAACCTGGGTGTGAATGCACACCAGAGCCTGACTATCCTCCTAAAATGGGATACTCGTAACTCTGTCAGGGACCCTGTGCCTCCTTTCTTCCCAGCAGAAGTCAGTGAGCTTCCTCTGGATCTTGACAAGAGTCAGAGGGAGGGATCAAAGTGACCAATCTTCACATAGTGGCCTCTAGTTGGTTTATGACCAGCGCCCCTGTTTGAACGTGCATGTCAGGACAACTCTTCTGTAATGTTGGATGTAAGAGACCGTAAACCCTTTTAATTTAGAGAAAAATAAGTGATGTAATGTTGCATTAACTGTGTCACCTCAACCATATCCTCAATTGTTTCTTTGTGAATTTATCTGAATAACTGTTGCTCCTAAAATGCAGTGTTAGAATTTACTGCATCATTAGCTGCTGTATTACATACAGTGACCAACTTTCTCACACTGCACCGGTATACTGTGCCAATCTGATGCATCAATAGCAGCAGATCCCACTCCCCATTAAGCAAAGATGGCAAGAAAACTGCTATCCTTTAGCCTTCATTTTTCATACATACTTTGTTCAGTTAGTGAGTATTTTTACACTTTTGGAGAAAATGCTGTGATTTCTTGTACCAACTCAAAAAAGAAAGTTTACAGCTGTTTTTCTGATAAAATAAAAAAGCTATGCTAAGGAAAAGATCTGGATAGACTACCACTATGATCACCTACATCAATGATTTAGACTTCAGTGTAGGGGGCATGATTAAGAAGTTTGGAGATGATACAAAAATTGTCTGTGTGGTTAATAGTGAGGAAGAAAGCTCTAGACTGCGGGTAGATATCAATGGACTGGTCAGGTGGGCAGGATTAATTCAGTCCGGAGAAGTGTGAGGTAATGCATTTGAGGAGGGCTAACAAGGCAAGGGAATACACAATAAATGGTGGGATCTGAGGAACAGAGGTACCTTGGAATGCATGTCCACAGATCTCTGAAGGTAAGGACAGATAAATAACTTGATTAAGATGACATACGGGATACTTTCCTTTAATAGCCGAGGCGTAGAATATAAGAGCAGGGAGGTTATGTTAGAACTGTATAAAACACTAGTTAGCCCACAGCTAAAGTACTTGTACTGCGTACAGTTCTGGTCACCACATTACAGGAAATTGCACTAGAGAGGGTACAGAGGACATTTATAAGGATGTTGCCAGGACTGGAGAATTTTAGCTATGAGGAAAGATTGGATAGGCTGGGGTTGTTTTCTTTGGAACAGAGGAGGTTGAGGGGAGACTTAATTGAGGTGTATAAAATTATGAGGGGCCTAGATAGAGTGGATAGGAAGCATCTATTTCCTCTAGCAGAGAGATCAACAACCAGGGGGCATAGATTTAAAGTAATTGGCAAAAAGATTGGAGGGGATTTGAAGGGAATTTTTTCACCCAGAAGGGGTGGGGGTTCGGAATGCACTGCTTGAAATGATGGTCGAGTCAGAAACCCTTATCACATATTAAAAGTACTTGGATATGCACTTGAAGTGACGTATCCTGCAAGGTTACGGACCAAGAGCTGGAAAGTGGGATTAGGCTGGATAGCTGTTTTTCGACCGGTGCAGACACGATGGGCCCAAATGGCCTCCTTCTGTGCTGTAAATATTTATGATTCTAACATGATGTTGCTTGATATTGAAACACCTTAAGTGTGCTTGACTTATCGATAGAGCAATTTTTTTTTAAGTGCATCAATTATACCGCACGTCTGAACAATATTGGGAACCCATTGGATACAGCATTTATCCAATGGTGGATATATCATCACAAAACCCTTGTGATCTCATTTATTGTGCAGGAATTTAGATCAATCTGAGAAATATATTATATCTAGCTGGCATATGTATGATTTTATCTCCAGTGTTATAACACAATTCAAACATTAAAGCAGAAGACAGTTTAGGCTAATTTTTCTGGGGTTTGAAAAGGGCAACCTCAATTTCTAAACAATGCATTTGTGAGTTGATCCCCACTTGTCGAAGTGAGAATTTTACACCTATTTTTTTTATACGACTAGCATGGAAGGAACAAGTAATTAGCTGCTTCAAGCAAAAGCTTGCTACTGTAGGTAGTTGAATTGTTTTATGATGTCACAAGGAAGGGCTGTGACATAAGTGATGTCATTGTGGGCAGTAAAATATTAGTTTATGCTTCACGGATAGCATTGAGCTGCATCACATCAGTGCTGTATTAGCAGTTTTTTATGTACAATACTACTCACTGTGTTTACCTCATTTTCTGTAAACAGGAAGGGCCTGGAGAAGTTGATCGAATAAAAGTAGAAGAAGAAAACGAAGAATCGGAAATGGATGAACAGCTCCGTGCATTAGCACAAAATAAACTGGTAAGGGACATACCCAAGATTTAGTGTGGAGATGAGAAATTTCTCAGCAGCTAGACATCATGCACACGCAGGACAGTACAGGAGAGCCCACTCTGGGCACGGGAAATGTAGGCGCGGGAAGGAGAATGGTGCCCTTATGTTGTGAAGATGTGTGTGGGGAAAGGGTTGGAAGGAATAGTGTGTTCTCAAATGTGATCGCCATTGGATATGGGGAAAAGAAAGATCAGGGTGCTTGTACAGAGAGCTGTGTTTGGGAGAGAGAAAAGTGGGCTTGTACATTGGAGACAGTCATGGGTTGGGGGAATGGGAAAGATAGGATGCATTTGCACAAGGGAAAACAATGTGTGAATAGAAGATATAATAGGGATTTCAGTTGAGAGAACCATATGTGATCGGTCCTAGCATTACTGGAAAAGCTTTCTGTGAAGGACTGTGTCTGAACAGGAACAGCTGGTTAGGAGAGGGGTGTTAACTGACAGGTGTGTTTACTCAGCCAAAGCAGTTTCTGTGGGAAGGGGGCAGTGCACTTGCACAGGACAATGCAGTCTATGGGAGGGAGATAGCCTTACATTTGAACAAGAGCATTGACAAGGTTAGGGTTGTTGCTGCCTTCATAGGTTACAATTACGTTAGCAATGTTTGTATTGGTATAATGTAGGTTTCTGTTAGACTTCAGGTAGTAATATATACAGATTATGGGCTAGAATTTCCTATCAGCCCGCCAGCGCACGATCGCCACCCAAAAGACCGCTAAGACTGGTAAGATTATTGCCGGAGAAAACTTCACCCCAAAAAATAAAATCTGCCAAGTGAAAAACATGGGCCTTGCACCCCCATTCTGGGCGAAAAAGTGCAATTTAGGGTCGATTGGGTGGTTCGTAAACAAAATAGGCAAAAAATTAAAACATCAATAAAAATTTACCCCGAGGCGGTGGGTTGGGCCTAACACCAGAAAAACAATAAAAATAATTTTTCAAAAAACATCAACTAACAATTCAAAAAAACATTCCCAAGATACTTTAAAACTAAATCACCACAACACATTTTAAAAATAATTAGTGAAAAAAAAATTACTAACCTTTTTCCTTGAAGAGCTTACTCACCTACCGTCCAGCTCCGCTGATCCTCGTGGGCGTTTTTAAAAAACTTACCTACGGGTCACCGCTCAGCCAAATAACACGCCACGGCGATCTGAGGCAGGTGCACGCTGGCGGTCCGCTCCCCAGCGGTATCTCGAAACCGCCGGCGTAATGCAGGTAAGGAAATTCTCGCTCACCTGATTACCGCCCACAATGGCCAATATCGCCCAGAAACTGGGCGGTAAGCCATTGGAAGTTCCAGCCCATTGTCTCCATGTTAACAGTAATAATAAAATATGAATCTTGCTGTGTTAAACTGGCTAGATTGATCATTTTTATGAATGGGACAATTTCAAAATAGAATTTTATGATGCTTGTTAGTTTATTGATCTCAGTTAGCAATACTACGTGAACAGGGCTATCATCCTTATTACCATTAATCAACCGAAACAGAACTGATATATCTTTTCTGGCTCATACTTCCTTTTAAAGACCCAGAGCTTTACAGCTGAGGCATGTAGACATAATCCTGTAAGCTCATCCCTCTTTTTATTTGTTCTCGGGATATGGACAACACTGGTAAGGCTATATTCATTACCCAGCCCTAGTTGCCCCGAGAAGGTGGTAGTGCTTGTTAGGCCACTTCAGAGGACATTAAAGATCAACCGTGTCTTGTTGGACTGGAGTCGAGTTCTTTTTCCTGAAGGATATTATTGTGACAATGCATGAACTTTCATGGTCATTTGTTTCCTCCTGGTGCCAGACCACAAATTGCCAGATTTATTGATTTCAGTTTCACAACTTGCCATGGTAGGATTTGAACTCTCAAACTCTGGTCTGCTAGTCCAGGGCCATAATCATCACACTGCCATATCCTGACTGTATTCAGCAAGCTATGTCTCTTCCTGTCTGCTCCTCTTCCCACACAAAAAGATGGCAGCTTCTGATATGGTCAGAATCCCTCACTTGTATTTAACATAATCCAGCCCTGCTGTTCTGTATGTGTGTTATGTCTGGTTTGAGTAATAATTAGGTCCATCCTGATCTTGCCAACAGAACCTTGAGCTGCTGTCAGCATGAGATGACATCTCCTGCTGTTGTATGAATAGATGATTCATGCTGGAAATGTGATTGTCTGTTTCAGATGTAAATAAATCTTCTCCCTAAATTGTTTATGCTATTTCATTGCAACTGTCTTGTGCTGTTCTCTGCGATTATTAATCTTCCCAACAGGATCTCACTCTACATTAGTTTTTAGCTGAATTGATTTGTCTAGTTCAAAGGCAAAATACATGTGGATGCTGGAAATCTCAAAAATAAACAGAAAATGCTGACTCAGCAGGTCAGGCAGCATCTGTGGAGAGAAAAGCTAGTCGAGAAATAGATCTGTCCAGTTGCTGATTTGTTTTCCAGAAAAGTATTTTTCCCTTTAAGGACACAAAATAAGTTCTCAGGGCTTTTGCTAGAGTAGATGGGGAGAATCTGTTTCCACAGTTAGGAGGGTTGGATACCAGAGGAGAAAATGAGAATTTTTTTCATGCAGAGAGTTATTACGATCTGGACTGCACTACTTGAAAGGGTGCTTGAAGCAGATTCAATAGTACCTTTTTCAAAAGGGAATTGGATATCTACTTGAAAAGGAGAAATTTGCAGGGCTATGTGGAAAGAGCAAGGGAGCGGGACTAATTGGATAGATTTTACAACGAGCTGGCACAGACCTGATGGACTATGATTCTATGAAATTATTTTCCATTCCTTTTATAGGGCCCAAGTTTTGGGCCGCGCCAGAAAGTGCGCCTAAAAAATACTTACCGGTACCTATTCTCCGGCTCCCTGCAGGTCCTCTGGAGCTGGACGGGGCGTAGCACGAGCTGTGGGGGGCGGAGCCAGATCCCTGCGCTGAAAACAGTGCCGGGATCTCTGCACAGGCGCGCTACAGTGGGCGCGCATGTGCAGTAGCTCCAGGTGCCCAAAAGTGTGTGGGAGGGGCCCGAAGCACGCAGCCCCTAGCCTTGGCCGAATGGCCTCACTGGGGCTGCATGGATCAGGCTGCACCTCCCACGCCCAGCTCCTGCTGCCTCCCGACCCGACCCGACTCCCGCTCCGGCTCTCTCTTTCCGCCCCCCCCCCGGACCCGACCCACCCCCGGCCATCTACCTGTAAATCCGGTGCTGGGGGCGGGCCCTACCCGAAGTCTTGGGGCCCGGCCCGTTCAGCCTCCCTCTCCTCTCTCCCCTCCCTCTTTCCCTCCCTCCCTCCCTCCTCTTTCTCCTCTCCCTTCTCCCCCTCCCTCCCTCCCTCTTCCCCCTCCCTCCCTCTTCCCCCTCCCTCCCTCTTCCCCCTCCCTCCCTCTTCCCCCTCCCTCCCTCTTCCCTCTTCCCCCTCCCTCCCTCTTCCCCCTCCCTCCCTCTTCCCCCTCCCTCCCTCTTCCCCCTCCCTCCCTCTTCCCCCTCCCTCCCTCTTCCCCCTCCCTCCCTCTTCCCCCTCCCTCCCTCTTCCCCCTCCCTCCCTCTTTCCCCTCCCTCCCTCTTTCCCCTCCCTCCCTCTTCCCCCTCCCTCCCTCTTCCCCCTCCCTCCCTCTTCCCCCTCCCTCCCTCTTCCCCCTCCCTCCCTCTTCCCCCTCCCTCCCTCTTCCCCCTCCCTCCCTCTCTCGCTCTCCCTCCCTCCCCTCTCCTCCCTCCCCTCTCCTCCCCCTCCCCTCGCTGTCAGAAACACAGACACTGACAGAGAGATAGAGACACACTGCGGGGCGGGGGGGGGTCCCAGCATGCTGTTGGAGGTCTCCTGGTGCTGCAGTTGGGTAAGTAGAAAATGTTTTGTTTTATTGATTAATTTTAAAAAAATTTTATTAATTTTTTTTGATTTATTAGTTGATTTATTTATGTATTTATCATTTATTATTGATGATGGCTCCTTATTTGCAAAACTGAAGTGTTTAATGTTTGTAAACTTCCCTTTAAACCCTCCCCCATTCCCTACGCCTGATTTGTAACCTACGCCTGATTTTCTAAGTGTAGGCAAGGTTTTTCGACACTCACTCCATTCTAAGTTAGTTTGGAGTAAGTTTTCACTGCCTAAACTTTCAAAACGGACGTAAGTGGCAGGACACGCCCCCTTTTGGAAAAAAAAATCTGTTCCAAACTGAAACTGTTCTAACTGACTAGAACTGGAGCAAACTAAATGCCGAGAATTGCAATTTCTAAGATACTCCATTCTAAACCAGTTGCTCCAAAAAAACAGGAGCAACTCAGGCCGAAACTTGGCCCCATAGATTTGTTGATGCTGGTCATTATTCCCTACTGTGAGAGTACAGCTAGCTAACCTATTCTTAAATCTAATAAGAACATAAGAAATAAGAGCAAAAGTACGCCATATGGCCCATCGAGCCTGCTCTGCCATTTAATAAGATCATGGCTGATCTGATCCTGGACTCAGCTCCACTTCCCTGCCTGCTCCCCATAATCCTTTATTGTCTTAAGCGCTCAAAAATCTGTCCATCTCCGCCTTAAATATATTCAATGACCCAGCCTCCACAGCTCTCGGGGGCAGAGAATTCCATAGATTTACAACGCTCAGAGAAGAAATTCCTCCTCATCTCAGTTTTAAATGGGCGGTCCTTTATTCTGAGACTACGTCCCCTAGTTTTAGTTTCCCCTATGAGTGGAAATATCCTCTCTGCATCCACCTCGTCAAGCCCCCTCATTATCTTGTATGTTTCGATAAGATCACCTGAACTCCAATTTGTATAGGCCCAACCTACTCAACCTATCTTCATAAGTCAACCCCCTCATCTCCGGAATCAACCTAGTGAACAGCCTCCAATGCAAGTATACCCTTCCTTAAATACAGAAACCAAAACTGTATGCAGTACTCTAGGTGTGCAATGAAGGCCAACATTCCATTTGTCTTCCTGATTACTTGCTGAACCTGCTTACTAACTTTTTGTGGTTCATGCACAAGGACCCCCAGGTCCCCCTGTTCTCCAGCAGTTTGCAATTTTTCTTCATTTAAATTATAATTTGTTTTTCTATTTTTTTTCTGCCAAAGTGGATAACCTCACTTTTTCCCACATTATACTCCATCTGCCAAATTTTTGCCCACTCACTTAGCCTGTCTATATCCCTTTGCATATTTTTTGTGTTCTCCTCACAATTTTGATTTCCCACCCATCTTTGTATCATCAGCAAACTTGGCTACATTACACTCGGTCCCTTCATCCAAGTCATTAATATAGATTGTAAATAGTTGAGGCTCCAGCAATGATCCCTGTGGCACCCCACTAGTTACTGTTTGCCTACCGATAAATGACCCATTTGTCCCGACTCTCGTTTTCTGTTTGCCAATCCTCAATCCATGCGACTATATTACCCCCAATCCCGTGAACTTTTATCTTGTGCAGTAACCTTTTATGTGGCACCTTATCGAATGCCTTCTGGAAATCTAAATACACCACATCCATTGGTTCCCCCTTATCCATCCTGCTCATTATATCCTCAAAGAACTCCTCCAAATTTGTCAAACATGATTTCCCTTTCATAAAACCATGCTGACTCTGGTTGATTGAATTTTGCTTTTCCAAATGTCCCGTTACTGCTTCTTTAATAATGGACTCCAGCATTTTCCCAACGACAGATGTTAGGCTAACTGGTCTATAGTTTACTACTTTTTGTCTGCCTCCTTTTTTAAATAGGGGCGTTACATTTGCGGTTTTCCATTCCGCTGGGACCACCCCAGTATCCAGGGAATTTTGGCAGATTACAACCAGTGCATCCACTATCTCTGCAGCCACTTCTTTTAAGACCCTAGGATGTAAGCCATCAAGTCCAGGGGACTTGTCCACCTTTAGTCCCATTATTTTACCGAGTACTACTTCATTAGTGTCAGTGATTGTATTAAGTTCTTCCCTCCCTATAGCCCCTTGATTATCCACTATTGGGATGTTTTTAGTGTCTTCTACCGTGAAGACCGATGCAAAATATTTGTTCAACGTATCTGCCATTTCCCTGTTCTCCATTATTAATTCCCCAGTCTCATCCTCTAAGGGACCAACATTTTCTTTAGCCACTCTTTTCCTTTTTATGTACCTGTAGAAACTCTTACTATCTGTTTTTATATTCCGTGCTAATTTACTTTCATAATGTATCTTTCCTCTCATTATTTTTTTAGTCATTCTTTGCTAGCTTTTAAAAGTTTCCCAATCCTCTGGCCTCCCACTAGGCTTGGCCACATTTCAATTTGATTTCAATTTGATACCATCCCTTATTTTCTTCGTTAGGCACGGATGGTTATCCCTCCTCTTACAGTCTTTCCTTCTCATTGGGATATATTTTTGTTGCGAGTTATGAAATATCTCCTTAAATGTCTGCCACTGCTCATCAACCGTCCCATATTTTAATCTATTTTCCCAGTCTACTTTAGTCAACTCTGCCTTCATAGCTTTGTAGTCTCCTTTATTTAAGCTTAGGACACTGGTTTGAGATCCAACTTTCTCACCCTCCAATTGAATCTGCAATTCAACCATGTTATGGTCTCATTCCTAGAGGATCCTTTACTAGGAGTTCATTTATTAATTCTGTCTCAATACACAGTACCAGACCTAGGTTCCGCAATGTACTGTTCAAGGAAACTATCTCGGATACAATCTGAACTGTTCCTCAAGGCTATCCTGGCCAATTTGCTTTGACCAATCAACATGAAGGTTAAAATCGTCCCTGATTATTGCCATTCCTGTTTTTACAAGCCTCCATTATTTCTTGATTTATACTCCGTCTAACAGTGTAGCTGTCCAGTCCACCCTCTGGAAAAACATCATCTTCTGATAGTGTGACTAAGATTGGCAACTCACCAATGGGGAATTGCCGCTCCATGGTATATTCAACTTGCTGTTCCCGAACTGGCAAAGATTTTAAATAGGTTCAGTAATATCAGGCAGGATCGGTGCAGATCATTAAAGCATCATTAGATTCCTTTGTAAACCTGTGAGCTGCGTGTTGTACCAAAACCTGAGGAAGATTAACAATCACACATCAATCCTTGTGTGCACAGGGGTGATTTGGCTCTGGCAAGCTGCATCTGTTAGATATTGTATATATGCTGATGTGTTACACTCTTAACACCGTGTATTATTATATAATATATATTGGAGTGATGTACCTTTAAAACTGAATATTATATATGCTGGTATGCTACAGCCAGTAACATAGAAAACAATGTATAAAAGACTGTTAGTTCTCGAAAACTGAGCATTATTTCTCAGTAAAATACTCTTCTGTCTTTTGACCCAGTATCATGATTTAAAATTTCCCCATGGCCACATGACACACTGTCTATAATGTGGCACATACTTGTGCCAACAGGAGATCCAAATTGCATGTCTTATTTAAATACAAGTTTGAAGTGTGTAACGCACAGGGTTCTGGCAACTAATTAATCCCAGTTTATGCTTTATTTGAAACCTTTGAATAGTGCAGCTTTGTATTCTCTATATATTAGGTCATGGTTCTTAACCGGTCTAATTAGGAATGCCTGTTTGAAGACCATTCCTCTTTGCATGGTCTTTCCATGCTCAACCTCAACTCCCTTAATAAAAATTGTTCTGATTGTACACTCTTGTGCTTGTAACCTTTACTCTACACGTCAAGTGGGAAACCTTTGATTTTTGATGATTTAGAACATGATAGATCCTAGAGTTCATCAAGACCTCAAGAGCACATCTAGGTTGCAAAATCCAAGAGAGCCCAGGAGTGCCCGAATCCAATCTCCAGTACACTCTT